>NW_004567138.1:5550304-5581591 GCF_000260355.1 Condylura cristata
CACACACACACACACACACACACACACACACACACACACACACACACACACACCCTCCCTACCTTGTCTGTTCCCCTTTCCTTCCCTCCTCTAAACTCCTTCCAAACAGGACCTTCACAGATTTGTTTTCTGCTCTGGAAAGATTTATCCATTTGGCAGCGTTCAGTGCCTAAGTTCAAGATCCTAACTGTCGTGAAATCCGTTTTAAAAGCAGAATAAGAACCAAGGCGTCTTACCAAGAGATAGTTCCTTTTTCTTTTCTTTCTTTTTTTTTTTTTTTTTTTACGAAAGTTGTTTTGTGTTTGTGGGAGGTCATCAACACCTCCTCAGACATTCTTCTCTAAGACAGCTGAGGTTTATCATTTTCGCTATTATTGCAATGAATTTTTTCTCCTCTGCTTTTACGCCTTTTGGCAGGAGCCTCAACTCTGCAGGTGTTAGCGCTGCAAGGGCTGAACCCAACCGCCAGTAGGTCTGCGGAGTGTAGCGTGGGGAGGTGGCCCAGAAAAACAGAGCCCAGGGAGACCACGGCCGAGCAAGGGACCCAACAAACGCGCTTTAGAAGAGACTGGGATCAGAGCCCTACAAAACTGGAGCGAGTGCATTTCCCGGCAGGGGGAACCCGCAGGAGCCTGGAAGAAAAAAGAGAGCGAGGGAAAGAAAAAAAGAAAGAAAGCCACCCCCGCGCTCTATAGGCCAGCGCGAGCCAGCGAGCAAGCGGGCTGGCTGGATCGCTCCAGCTGGAAGTCATTGTGCCGGCTGGCGTCTGCGTTGTCAGGGCGACCGCCCGGCCGGCGCCAGCGGAGGGGGGGAGGCGGGCTCCGTGAATGGGTGACGTCACGCGGCCGGCGCCAGGCTGTCTGGGCGGCCGAGCCAATGAATCAGCTGTCGCGGGTAGGGAGCGGGGCGCGGAGGAGGGTGCAGGAATGCGCCGGGAGCCCCGCGGCCTGGGCGGGCTGGAGGCGCCTCCGCCCCGCCCCGTCCCGCCCCGCTCCGCCCCGCTCCGCCCCTCCCTGCCTGGGCGGCCAGAGCCTTCGGGCTCAGGCTGCGCGCTGTTCCCAGCTCCTAGCTCCAGGGCCGGGCTCTGTACCTCTGCCCCTGGTTGGAAAATAATATACAACTTGTAGATCAAATGGACTGGGAAAGTGTTGAATACATTCGCTGTGGCCTTGTGCTTGGGTTGCACTAGGTATCCCAGAGAGTTCAAAATGCAACAGGGAAGAAATGACTTAGCAAAGAAACATATGGAAATGAATGTAAGAAAAGAAACGTATGTTCAGTTATGGAGCCGACTGCATTTTCTTCTGTTGCCCATATCTAGATATTAAAAGTCTAGAAGATAAAGGACTGCAAAAGAATCCAATCTTCAGGGCTTCCTTGATTTGCTATACCTCTGTCGAATTTTACTGCCTCTTAGGTGACCTCCAGCAGGCCAAACACTGGGTCCTGATCATGTCAGTACCCCAGCATTTAAGTGCTCTTTGAGACACACGGAGGATTGTAAAATTGTGATAGATAACCTACAGTGCCAGAGAAAATAATCTTTGAGTAAAGGCTTGAGCAAAATGAATACCCTTGAGTTCCTAAACATCTATATTGTGAGGTTTTATTTGTTTGTGTTTGTATTAAGATGCAGGATGCACTCATTATTTCTGAACCGGGGAAACTGGAGATTACATTATAGATGTCCTTACACCTGGCTTTCCTGTTGTGATCATTTCCCTCTCAAGGCCTCCCATTTCTTCATCTATAAAAGAAGGAGACCTGTTGAGATGTTCTCTGAAGACCCTTACAATTCTGTTTATCGTTGTATTTATCAACGTTAAACCGAAATTTGGGGTCTATATTCCTATCACTGTATTTGATACATAGGACAATTATTCATTCAGCAAATTGTTCAGGGTATATGCTATGTGAATAGCAAATACTTTAAGTTTTAGGTGATTCTTTTTTTGAGTTAGAAGATAGAATCCCTGATCTGAAAACCTTTCGAGAGATGAAATAAGCAGTAAAACTAGAAAACAAAAGAAGATACAAATACATCTAAAAGTCTGATGTGACATCTATTTGAAATGCAGCCTCAAGGGAGGCCTGGGATCCTGCATCTGTAACAAGAGTCCAAATGATCTGACCTATAGACCACGGTTTCAATGAAGAGAATATACACTGGAGTACCAAGGAAGGCCTAACGCATGGAAAATGAGCAGCAAGTACTGCATATGAATAGCATATACTGCAAGTTTCTCGAGGAGGTGGCTAAGGATGTGACAGGCTGCAAAGAATGAAAATACTTTAAGGAGAGCAAACACTAAAATAACAAGGGCATTGGAGGAAAAGGACACATTATAAAGAGGGCAGTGGGAAGGATTATGCTTGACTTCATTGAAGAAATATTTGGGAGAAAGCAAAAAATAAGAGCTTACAATTTAGAGATGGAAAGCATCTTGAAGGTTATAGGTTCAAGCTAATTTGGTGTCGATAGGGAAACTGAACTGCAAAATTATTCTATCAGGTGATGCCAGAACTCAGACTAGAAGCCAAGCTGAGAAATTTATAGATTGCATACATTCTGTAGAGTTCTCATCCTTATGAGGAAAACCATTTGCTATTGTTTTGCAAAGTAAAAATACAAAAAAAAAAAAAGCAAAAGAGAGGTCTTCCAGAAATAATATTAATAATCCAAGCACAAAATTTTGGATAAGATCTAGGCCAGGAAGATGAGGAAATAATGGAAAGGGCTTAATCAGTAAATTTTGTTCTGCATAAATGATGCTGTATGAGCCTACCTGATAAAGTTAGTTTTTTTTTTTTTTTCTACTAGAGTTGCTCCCATCCTTCCCATGCTCCAATGCAATATTTTTCAACCCTGACTCCACCCACATCAGCATCACCCTAGGGGCTTTGGAAAAAGAGGAAGGAACACCAGGGCTCCACCCCACAGAAAATGTAATCAGGATCTCTGGGAGTGGAGCAGGGATTTTAAAAGCTCCCCAGGTGATTATAATGTGCAGCCAGTGTTGAGAATTACTAATCTGATATATAGTCACCAGCTCATTTCATAGACTTCATTCTGCCCCTGAACATTTTCCCTCGTGTTGACTATTATACTAATACTAGATCATTTTTAATACATAGTCTGTTTGGTAGTGGATTTTGATGGTTTATAGCACTTTCTACGTGCTCAGCATCTTCTATCCCTCATTAACTGTCATGGCTTAGCTGTGAGCATATCCTGGTATCTCTGACTGGTAAGGAAAGAACAGTGATTTCGCACATTATAGGGTGGAAATGATAAACCCGGTTTGTGAACCTATATGATACTGTAGTGTGCAGTGTGTTGACTTGCAGTGATTGTACTTGATTTTTCCGCTAAGCTCTTAACAGCCTTCTAGGATTAGAACTGATAAAAGAAGTAAATGCTTAAAATAGCTTCTTGGACCCTTAGAACCTAAGTCTTCTCTGAAATAATTTTAGTTTTTGGTGAAAAAGATCCCAAGTGTGGGAAGTCCTTCTGGCTTTTTCCATAATCACTAACTTAACTTTTGAGCCCTTATTGATTCTTCATTCCTTTAAAATTGACTGAGACCTACTATGTGACATATTTTCAGCTATGAAGCTATCAAGAGATGAGAAGTCTTTTCTGTGTCCTCAGAGAAAAAGAACACTGTTCATTGCAGGTGTTGTTGTATTTATTCATTTTGGACATTTAAAAAGTACTTGAGAAAATGTACTTGACTTTTCCATTTTTCAGTCACATTTGCAAATATTGTTTAAAATTCAATTCATTCTTTTAATTAGCTTGGAAAAAATCTAATGTATTCACCTGTTTCAAAATTTTAAAAAATGGAATTTTCTTCCTCTTATTCTTATCTTACCCTGTTTACAGCCCATGAAAGTCACGGATAGTAATTTCTGGATACTCTTCCAGAGTATTTTTATGAATACTTATGAATACTTTTTTATGAATATTTATGCAAATACAAATGTATTTTTATCACCCCCACCTTGATATTTAAATTTTTTTAAAATTTAAATATATTGAAAGTTTCTGTCTATATGAGCCACATTCTTTTTCATTTTGATATTCCTCCATAACATTCTATTTTCTCAAAACACCATCATTTTTTATCTTAATTTTATTGATGGGGTCATCTAGATTTTTGCAAATCTCTTTTTACAAAGTTGTAAAACTAACTCTGTGTCTGTCATTTAATATCCATACAAGTTTAGTAGTAGGGTAAATTGTTACAAGTGAAATGTCTGGGCCTTTAAAGAGTATATATTAGTATTCCTATTCCCTTTCAATAAGTTGGTAGGCATAGGATTGCTTGATTGAAAGCTATAAATATTTTTAAGATTTTTTTTTTCATATTTACTAACATCTGGAAAGTTTATACCAACTCATCTTCTCCATTCCATAGTATACTTGTGCCATTTCCCTGAAATCTTCCCAGCACTGGAAACCACATGAAATTCATACAAAAATTTTAGCATGCAAATGTAGCCATTAGTTTGAAACTTGATTCCATGTTTTTATGCCATTGCATGATCAGGGACATGTTAGCTCATTTCATTTATCCAATTTTAAAGAATTTAAATTTTTCTTACTGATTTGCAATGAATGGCTCATATTAACATAAGTAATAATAAAGGCATATGTTTATTAAACCCTTGCCTTGCCCAAGTCTGTGCTAAGCATGTTTAATTGGTCCTATATATTAATAGTTTATTTAAGGTTGGTATGTGTCCTCAATTCTTACTTAAGCAGTATTTTCGGGCCCTCCCTGGAGGCGCAGCAGGTTGGTGGGCTCACTACCAACTACTTACTAAGCTAAGCCAACCCTTCGCCACTGAAGTGCAAGTTCAATCTCTGCAGAAGTGATCCACATGGGGCCGCAGACAGCTCCGTCTCACCCACTGTCCCCCTCAGCAATGTACTTTGTTGATCTTCCTATTCTGCTCCCCACTCTATTTCTGGTGAATCCTCTCATCACCCCTGCACCTCTGGCTTGTACCCCATTTCTGTATGCATAAATAAAATGTTAAAAAAAAAACAGTATTTCCACTTAAACACCTATAGAGTCTTTAAAAAATATGTGATAAGGTAATACAATGCTTATTTGCTTTAACACATAAAAAAATCTAACTCATCCTAATACCTAACTAAAAATAATATTAAATATCTTTATTGTCTTTCAGGTTTCAGTAATATATTTTAAATAATAGTTAAAATCCCCATCATATGTGTGTATACAAAAATAGGAATATTCACAAATAACAGTTTACAATGTAACTATCTTTTCTGTTTTAAGAAAACATTTGTATCTTTTAAAAATATTGTATACGATTTATTTATTTATGCATATAAGAACTGGGGTACAGGTCAGAGGTGTGGGGGCACTAAGGGGATTCACAAGAGCCAGATAAGAGAGCAGGTGGACCTACTGAAATACACTGCTGAGGGGAGCAGCTGGCAATTGAGACAGGAGAGGTCTGCTGGGCCATATGGGTCAGCTCGCTGGCCAGGGATCAAACTTGTGCTGCAGTGGCTGCAGACAGCTCCACAGTGCTGGAACTTAACCCCTGGTGCCATCAGGGAGGCCCTTAAAATAAATTATTTTTATAAATATAGCTAATTAAATGAAAGAGGTAGAAGTAAAATGATCTGCATACACCAAGCTGAAATAATTCCTATTAGCCTTTAGAGCCAATCCAGATGGCTTTTTGCACATAAATATATATACACATATACATTAATGGCATGATACTATGTGTGTGTTTGTGTATATAACTTGCTTTTTCCCATTCTTAGCCACATTGGGAGATTATCTTTCTGTGTCAATAACTCTACATCCTCATCATTAGTGTTCCATTTATATGGCCACAAATTCTCTAATGAGATCGGTGAACATCCAAGTTAAGAAAACATGGGCAGACACATTCTAGGAAAGATCTCACCTGCCTGTTCAGTGTTCATCTGGTCAGAATTCCCAGAGGCTGTTGAACCCTATTGTGTCTCAAAGGCTTTCTATTTCTTTGAGCCCTAACTGCCAGAAAAAAAAAAAAAAAAAAAAAAAGGCTAAGGTAGTGGTCAATCATTAACCTGCCCCAACAAGAGAAACTCAGAAAGAAAACAAAAATCACTCTCTTAAAAAGACTCCACCTATACACCTATTCTAGACTTGCCTCAGTTTGCTTCCTCTCCTGTTTCCCACACCTTATTCTCTTCCTCTTCCATTGTATATTCCATTCTCGGTTCAGATAATTTTCAACTTGTGTCCCTTTTTTATTTCTTCACAAAAATAATGGCACAATTTGCTCTCCCAGAGATCTGACCTGAGGTTTCTTGGAGCTGCAGTGCTACTGTAGACATTCCATCAATTATGAATGTATTCATGTGTGTAGAGGCAACCGCAGGCCAGTGGTAATGTTACCTATTCTGGAGACTTACCCTTATAAATGAATAATGAGATGTTTCTGTGAAATGCCTTTAGCAAAGGCAGCGGAAAACATTACTCTCAAAAGACTGAACATTTTAAAGATTAAAAACTGATACCAAGGTTCCTCAATGGGAAATAAGCCAGTTCTATGGGGAAAAGAAAGAAAAGTAGAAACTCTAGAGGACTAAATTGGGTGACCCAAGTTCTCTAGGTGGCAAATGTGAAATCTAAATGAACAGATCAAGAGCCTAAAATAGATAGTCAGGGAAACTGACCTCTCTATCTCGGTTGGACATTAAAAATAAATCAATCACACAATTGAGATGGGGAAAAAAATGTACAAAATGATGTAAAAATAAACTGTTATAAAATTTTAAAAAAGTAATAATAAAAAAAAACTGGGATGGGAAGAATGGATGGGTCTATAGAGATGGCACATAGGTGAAATGGTAGTGGGAAGTCCACAGGGATTACAACCAAGATGAAAAAAATGCACAAAATGAAGAATCTTGAAAAAAAATTAATTAAAATAAATTTAAAAAAAGAAAATAGGACTTTTTAAACATTGCCTTAACCATTTCTTAGATCTGTGCACACTTCCCCATATGGTATCTTTAGCATAGTCTCTATGCTAAAAATACCTGAGTTTAAAATAATGGAAGAAACAGCACAGCAGTAAAAATAAATAAATACATAAATAAATAAATAAATCACTACCCTTAAAAATATTACATAAAGATATCACTTATGATACAATGCTACTTCCTAGCTATTAAGCACAATATTGAAAAGTTGTAATAAATCATTTCAATGAGTACAATAGATTTTCATTATTATTAAATGTCACCTTTTTCTGTTTCAACTAATTTCTACTAGGATGTTTGGGTACTAAACCAAACAGTTCCATAAGGCACAGTGACCGCCAGCTTCTTGAGATGATCTGTGTTGTTACTGTGCATTTGGGCCTATTTCTAGCCAAGTAGAATTTTTTTTTTTTTATTTTGTGATTGCCACTAGAGGGCAAATAGCCTCTAGGACTTGTCTTCCACCCAAGAGCATCTCAGTCTAGGCAGCCAAAGTTTTAAGGTTTTCTCCTATGACCTAGTCTTGCATCATCAACTCCTAGTCTGCCCACAAGTTCAGCAAACTAAGAATTTTTTAAGTCAAGATTTAAATATGTCCTTTTACCATTTACCCAATGCCCCCATTGGGTACATAGATCTCTTGCTGAGCTCCCTACTTCTTGACCTTCTCATCCTCAGGTCTAGATCTTCTCATCCCTTTCTGATCTAGATCTTAAATTACACTGCTTTGCCAGCATTCACCAACATCCTTAGACATTACCAAGACATAAAAGGAATTTTCCAATCTGACTGAGCTCTGCTTACCTTTCCAATCTTGTCTCCTATAATTCTCTCAGATTCCAGTGGGCCAGTTCAGAGTCACTGTATTAGTGTTTCCTTAATGTACTACGTACTTTCATGCCCTCATGGTTTCACCCAAGTTATTAGTTCTACTTGAGACGCTAGCACTTCCCAACATATCAGTGAAGACTAAGTTCAGATTCTACCTATGAGAAGCCTTCTTGTCCCTACGAATCTTTTTCTTACCCCTCTACCCTTTCCTAAGCAATAGATTTAGTTTCTCCCATTTCTCTGCTCATCCAGTACCTTATGCATACCTTTGTTAACAATGCTAACTTTGCTATTGTGATTTGTCTAGCAGAATACGGACATTCCACCTATTTTGAAATGTACACTCAACTCTTTTGCGTACTACATTAAAAACTGCTAGGAGCTCTGAAAGAATGATGAGATGCCAACAATACCCTCCTCCCTAGGAAGCAGAACCCAGGTGAGTGTGATTTTGTAAACTCAGCTTTCTGTGCCCTTGAAAGAAGGTCCAAGATTTCAGTAGGTAGAAATGTGGGCTTTATTGATGGTTTAAAAGAGCAATTGGGACTCTGGACACTAAGAAATATTTGGAAACTGGAGAAATTAAGGTGGATGAGAAAAGTTGGGGAGAGGCCAACCAATGTCCATGGTTGAATAAACTTGTCTGGAGATACAAGGGAGTGGGTTTGAAGAAGAGACCAAAGAGGGCCCTAATGAGGTGCTCACAAGATACACTGAATAAATCCCCAACAAGCCTCACCAAAGGACTAGCTAGATTATGCATTTTATCAAGCCACAGAGCTTGATCAACTATGAAGGTCTTCGTGTGTACAGAGACAATAGCAGGCCAGTGGATAAATGTGCCTTCTACCTCAAGTAGACAGATAATCCTGAGCTGGGGTTCTCCATAATGATCAAGCCTTTGATTTTCTTTTTCAAGCAAAAACAAACTACTCAAAACTATCAAAACTCATCAAAAGCCAGAAGAGTTTGAGAAACTATCACAAGCCAAGAGGAATCTTAAGGAAGCAATTATGTGTAATGGGGGATTCTGGATGGGATCCTGGAATAGGAAAAAGAATGTGAGATGAACACTAAGAAAAGTTTAAAAAAAAAAAATTGCAGGCTTTAGCTAATAACAACTTACAATTATTGGTTGGTTTAGTAATTATAATTTCACATAGGCTATCAGTGTGTGTCTTAGTAATAGAGGTACCAGGGAAGAGGGTATGGAATCTCTTTGTAGTAACTTTCTAATGTGTCTTTAAGTATAAAGTCATTCTAAAAGCCAAAATGTATTTTAGAAGAGGAAGACACAGAAGATTGGGAAGAAGAAAAGCAGGAGGTGGACTTCCAGGAGAAGGAGGAGGTGACAAACTAACCTGTTTGTCAGGTTATCTCCTCCCAAACCCACAGGACATAGGAGCATCAAAGGTACCTGTATCCCTGAGCTCCTTGAGCACAGGAAGTGTGTCAGACACTGGGTACCTCCAGTGTCTGGCTTAACAGGTAGTCCATGCATGGTTTCTTTCTTTTATTTTTTTTTAAAGATTTATTTTATTTATTTATGCTTACAAGAGCTGGGGTATAGGCCAGAGGTATGGGGGTGAGAGGATTCACCAGAGTGGGGAGCAGAACAGGAAGATTGACTGAAATACACTACTGAGGAGAGGCAGTGTGTGAGGCAGGAGAGATCTGCTGTGCCATGTGGGTCAGCTCCCTGGCTGGGGATAGAACTCCTGCTGCAGTGGCTGTAGCAGCTTCATAGTGCTGAGACTTAACCCCTTACTCCACCCGGGAGGCTGAGTCAGTGGATAGTTTCTAATGAGAATGTAGCTAAAGATTATAACAAGATTTTTTTTTTCTGATGACAAAACTGCAAAATATATTTTGTTTGCTTAAGTTGAATTAAAAAAAAAAAAGTAAGGCTATCCAATACAATCAAGTTTGCCCTGACATTTAGAAAGAATGTCATAGACAAACTATTATCTTAGGGCAGAAAAATAATAAAAATGTCATTCTTTAAGAATAAAACCATTTTTGTGATGTTAACCTGGAGGAAAGCTATCCTTATAATAACAAGATGTTAAATTTTGAGACAGAAAATACACAAAGAGAGATCAGGTCCAACATGTCTAAATAGTTTTAAGAATATGAATGTGTTCAATAAGTCTAAATAGTTTTAAGAATAAGAATATGTTCAATTTCCTTTTTCTATAAAAGGAGCAAACATATTTAATTTCTCCTAAGTACTAATATTTGAAGTACCTAGACTAAAAATAGAAAGTACTCATACAAAGTAATTTTAAAAAATTTTTCTTAAGGATTTTTACTTTAGTAAACATCTTTTGGTGAATGATGTTTATCAAATAGCATTTCATTCACAAGGGGGTATTTAAAAATAATTTGAAATATAAACAGTGTATTTTTAAAGTTTGTAGCTCTCATATCACTTGTCTTTCAATATGATATGGTCTGGTAGAAATTTATGTTTAAGAAAAGATGTGGGAGAAGAGAGAAATAGCGCCAAAATAAAGATTTCAGAAAATGGATTCCAAACTCTTCCTTCCCCAGCATTCTGTCCGTTGACCAAAGCAGTTGGGGGTCTTGCTGATGACTTAAGACTGTTCTAAAGGGTCTTACTCATCACAAGGGAGGCAATCATCACACTAAAACCAGGATCCGCTCTCCTTGGCAAGGAAGTAAAAACACCTAACAGACCATTGGTTTAAGCAATCAATTTAGACGGATATTTTATTCTTTTCATATTTTGAAAGGTGGAAAGGTTATTTTGGTACTTTCATAATAAATTTAAATTAATGGCATTTTAAAATGTACTCACTTTCATAAACGTATTAAAACATATTCCAGATAATATATGAAGATATATTAATCCCAGGTGATAGTAGTTAATTCCATGAAGTACACTATTTTTCTCTTTGAAAATAAAAGGAATAAGGAGACTAAAGCAAAGGAGAGAGAATGAAGAAATAACACATAGGATTGGAAGCATCTAGGGGGAAGGAGCCCCAGTGCTGTAGAAAGGAATCAAGTGGGTGGAGGCCTGTTCTCTGTGCCAAAAACTGTGAGTCAAAAGCCTAATGGTTATGGGCATCTTGTTCTATTTCTTTTCCCTTTCTAAAGTTTTTATAAGGCAAATTTCCAAGCCTATTCAAAAGTAGAGCTAATAGTTTATATCATAAACCCCCCAAATAAGCATTACTGATGCTTGACAAATCCCCGGATTTTGTCACACTTGCTTCATCCATCCCTATTTTTTTTTGAATTTCAATCAGATTTATTGACTTTTCATTTGTTTACATAACAATGTCATCTGAGGAGGACAATGTCGCAGTCACAGGTCAACAGGTGCACTTGCTTTCTTCACCCCCCAACAAAGCTCCAGTGCCAACACCCTACCACATTAGTCCATCCCAGTGTCTCTTCCCTTCCTTCTGGTAACCAGTATATTTTTTCAGAGTCTAAGAATTATTTTCCCTGCTTTGCCAGTATGTTTTCTTTAGTTATTTATAATCCACAAATGAGTGAAACCATCTGGTAACTGTCTTCATTTGCTGATTTAGTTCACATAGTTTAGTCACCTCAAGACTCATCCATTTTGCCCCAAAAGGCACTATTTCACCTTTTTAAATAATGGAATGGTATTCCATTGAGTATATATATATAAAGTTCCATGCCCACATACATGTAAGTCCATAACATCCTTGCTCATAATGGCCAAGACATGGAATGTACCTAAATGTTCAGCAACATCATATATACATTCATATTCATATTCAGCAACATTCATATATACATGAGTGTGTATATATATATACACACACACATTCATGTATATATGAGATATATATATATATATACATACACACACACACTCATGTATATATGATATGTTGCTGAACATTTAGGTACATTCCATGTCTTGGCCATTGTGAGCAAGGATGTTATGGACATACATGTATATGGGCATGGAACTTTATATGCACTTCCCAAAAGAGTTTAATAAGTCAATATTTTAGAAGTCAGGGCTCTGACACTCCATGTAACTTGTCAAATGTCACCTACACAGTAAAAGCCTGACTCAGGTGTCAGCCCAGATCTGACTATATAGACTGTAGAACCTATGATATTATCTCTCAGTATCACCCTGTTAAAACTTTTCAGGTCTTATTTTTTGATTGAAGATATTGATAGGCTAATTTAGCTTATAACAACTAATTTATACTAGTAAGAGATATGAAGCACAGGCCCTCCCTGGTAACACAAAGTATTAATGCACAGCAGTATGAACATAGCCGTGGCCACTGAAGCCTGAGCTTGATCCTGGCCAGGAAGGTGACCCACATGGCTCAGCAGACCTCTTCTGCCCCACCCTCTGCTCCCCCCCCAGCAATGTATTTCAGTGGCTCCACCTGTTCTGCTCCCCACTCTGTCTCTGGGGAATCCTCTCACCCACCTCCAAAATCTCTGGCCTGCATCCCAGATCTTCTATGCATAAATAAATAAATCTTTTATAAAAAAAGAGTTATGAAATTCCAATTCATTTGCAAGTCAAGTGAACTTCATTAATCTTCCAACTTTACATGTGTGTGTGTTTGTGTTGTCCTTTATGGTCCAGAAAGGAAGATTTCATTCTTTCTGCCCAGTGTTTTATGTCGTAAACTAGGGCAGTTGGAGTTGTATTGCACTGGCAATTGTTATGCTACATCTACACTCAGAATATTCATAGCTATGCTCAAGAAACAGGTTTCCTGTCTATGTTTCTTATGGCACACTTAGTGTTTTAATTCTTAATGTTTCTTTTGGATCATTATTATTGTTTTCATCTCACGGTAAATATTTTCCATCTTGTCTTTTGATTTCTTAAAACATGAATGATGGTTATTTTAAAGACTATGTCTGAAAACTTCATTATCTGGATCATCTGTGGATCTGTTTCTCTTATCTGTTTCCCCTTTTGGTTTTTAATTATAACTTCTGGCTTTGTTGGCCTAGCTATTACTGATCATCAAACAATGTGTGTGAAAATTATCAAGAAACTCTATATGATCCTCCAGAGAAAAATATATACACTTTTGACCAGATCCTAGGTTAGGGATACTACAAACTCCTAAACACCTTAATTCAATCAGCAAAGGATGATCATCTGAAGTTGGGCTTCAGTTCTGTGAGAACTGACATATTTCCACATCATTATTATTCTGGGTATAGCTCTTTTGGGTTCAAACTGACTGTCAGAGATATTTACCAAGACCCTTATTCCTTGGCAAACACGGAGCTCCAATTTTCACCCCCATGTGTCTGTCCAAAGCTCTCTCAGAAACAACTTTTAGAACCAGAATCACCTAAATGAGAAAAACAGACTTAAACACCTGAATTTTCCTATATAGACCTTCATCCAGTACCAGGTCCTGATTTTATAATTTCTTGTTTTGCTGGCTCTGCAATTGTTTTAGACACATTATATATAGAGAGATGTATTATACTATGTGTGTGTGTGTGTATATCACATATATAGTATATATGTGATATATATATAGTGTGTGTGCATGTATATATATATGTGTGTGTGTGTATATATACATACATATAGCTTCTCTAGCTATTCTCAGTGGTAAGACAACCTAGTCTGTTATTGCTGGAAGGAGAGTCACCCACACATACAGTATCACTTATGTTTTTTATGTATTATCAATATAATCACACAGTTTCCAAAGTTGAGATATTTAGCTTCTCATAAAAAACAAGAAGTCATAAAAAACCAATCCCAAATACCATGTGTCAATAATCTGTTGATTTAGATCAAGAGCCATCACTTGGGAATGGAACAGACACAATTCTAGTTCACCCATCTTTCCAATATCCTACTTTATTACTCAGAGTTGCATTTATTCATTTCTGCTACACTCTTGGTTCTGAAAGACATTTATTTTTGTGACTCCTTGCTCAAATGACTACTTATAAACTGGGAAATAAGCATCTAAAGGTTCTGACTTCAGTTTCTTCCCCCCAAAATTAGAACTCAGCAGCAACAGAGAATTTGCTTAACCCCACTGATAACCCAGAATGAAAGATATCTATATTCACATAATAATAGTGGAGGTAAATCACACATAATCATCTTTATAACATATTCTGCAACAAATTTGCATTCAGACGCATTTCTCTTTTTTACTCACTATCTCACAAATTTTGATTGTCTTGAAACAATTCTAATTCACATCAGTTACTAAAAGACTTACAGTTTCTTTTTTAATTAAGTCTTGCTTCCTTGTTTCCTCAGTCAAGCTAATTAAATGATTGTGCCTAAAATTTTGTAAAAAATAATTTAAGTAGTAGTGAATTGTTAGTTTGTGGGGAAAAAAGCAATCTTTCTCATGCACTGCAGCTAGGCTTGGCAAATATGCATTCTGCCTCTCACTCAGCAAGTATTTGAGCAGACACCCTGTGTCAGGCACTGTCCCACATGCTAAAGATTCCAGATGATTAAGGTACTGGTCCAACCTAGAGAAACTCACTATGGTAGAGAGGCAGATGTGAAATACAGTCCTTACAACACTCTCTGATAAATATTACAATTAAGTTATGAACAAAGGGCTATGAGAATGCATGAGTAGTATGTCTAAAGAATATGAGAAAAGGGCTTCTCAGACAGAGCAACATTTCCACCTACTCTTCAAAGATCAGGGTTGCTTAAGCAAGGAAAGAAGTCTTTATATTTGCTTGCATAAACTATCCTATTCCAAATGTTCTCTTCTGGTCCCTGTCTCAAACTTTTTCCTACAGCAATCCATCCTCGGCAGTGATCTTTCCAAAGCAAAATGTGATCATCTGCACCCTCTTTAGGATTCACTTGTACACAGAGGCTGGCAAATGAAGCCTTTGTCGCGCTAAGCCTCCATCCACACCCACCTTTAGCTACACTTCCTGCCGCCCCTCCCAGGCAGGATAGGAACATTCATCAGAACACTCAGCCCTAGCTCCCCGCCCCCTTAAAGTCTGTGTGGGATCCCTCAGTCCTTTGCATATCTTTACATCTTCCCATAGCCTCCAGGAATGCCTCCAGTAGCACGTGGTCACTGACGGTAAAGCCCACTTGTATTGTCTGGAGTCCTCTAAAGGTCCCTGTAGTTCAGTCTAGTGCTTAGCACAACCGGGTGTTTTCAATACCTGCCATGGATGAATGAATGAATAGCACATAGTGATGTTTGTTGTGAATATATATCAAGGGTTAAGGAATAATCTGAAAAGAGAGGAGTACCTCAGGTATTACCTAGATATGGAGAAAACTCTGCCTCAGGTTATTATTTATGGACTTTCTTTTCAATACTGCACTGTCTTTAAGATATTGTCCCTCACTTAAGTTCAGGCCTAGTTAACTTTTTTTTTTTTAAAGATTTATTTATTTATGTTTAAATAAACAGGTCACAGGTGCAGGGGAAGTGGGAAGATTCACCAGAGACAGAGTGGGGAGCAGAACAGGCAGATTGACAAAAGTACACTGCTGAGGGGAGCAGCAGGTAGGTCAGGAGAGGTCTACCAAACCATGTGGGTCACCTCCGTGGCTGGGAATCAAACTCGTGCTGCGGTGGCTTCAGAGAGCTTCATAACGTGGTGCTTTAAACTTTTGTGCCACCAGAGAGAGCCCATTGTTAACTTTAAAAAAAAAAACATATTTTTTACCTGAAGAAATCATTGTCAGATCCTGACTATAAACAAAAATACCAGATAATCTGATAGTAGCATCAGAAAGTTCTATTTAAAATTCTTAAAGCATAATGATGATTGTATTCTTCAAGTAAAGGTGTTTCCTACGCTTATTTCTGTGTTGTTTCTATTTACTCTTCCCTATTCCAAATCTCAGTCATTATTCAGTAGATCTAAGGTCTTTTTAGCACTAATTCTGTACTAATTTCTCTCAAAAGTTGGCATTTTTGATGCAATCTGTCATCCTAGATTGGATTCTAAGCAAGGAAGAGAACATGAGTGGAAATACTGGTGGAATCCAAATGAAGTTGTAGTTTAGTGAACACTAATATGACCAAGTGAGCTTCCTAATCATCAGAATGAACCATCCGGGGATACTGAATAGGGGGTATCCAGTAAATCTAAGATCTAACTTTGCAACTTTCCTGTATATCTAAGATTATTCCACATTAAAAGCTTATGTTTTAAAAAGTTGGGGCATAGACATCACCAACAGGGAAACCAAATTCATTCAAAGATGAACCCATAATATCGACATAGTACTAGGCACCCCCAAATAGCTTCCTTTATAAGCATCCTTCTGTGCCACATTTTGCCTTCCATACTGACTGGATTTCTATTTGTATTCTAGAAAATACCCACGTGTATCTAGTGTTGCTTTTTTTTTTTTTTAAGTTTATTCTCTTCACCCACACCTGATATCCCCAAGATCCCTCATTAAGCTAGACAAGTCACTGGAAAGTAATCCATACTCTCAATAACAACTCTAAATAAAGAACAGCAAAAGAATAGAAACATTTACAGTAGAAATTTCTTGGTGGTATATATTTTCTCCATTATTCATTGTACCAGTCACTCATATTTGTTGCAGAAGATTTAGAAGTAAAGACCAATTATTTTGCTTTTATTGTTATGAATCAATGCTTAATTGTGCTAAATAAGGGAGAAGGGAACAGTCAACACACTCTCAGTACTTGGCATGTAAGGTGACTGTGGAAACAGAATGACAAGCTGCATTATGTTCTGATAAGCAGATGTCTCCAGGTAATGTCAGGTAAACAGTGCCCCAGCGAGCATAGCAGGAAGCAGGTTTTTTCAGGGTCCCTCCCATGGCTTATGCCTATACAAACACAATCTGCATAATTGAGAACGAAAAATTTTAACCAGTGACTTGAAACATCAGCTAATTAGCAAAACTTGCTGCATAATATGCACGGTGGAAAATCTAAATTTCATAATGAAGTTATTAAAGGATTCATTCTTGTCCATGACCACAGGCCAGTCAAGGGGCCTCTTCTCCCCCAAATGACTAAGAAGACCATTGTCCTTGAGAAAATGAGACAATAGCACTCTCAGACATAAGATGCTGAAATCCATGGACAAAAAGATGAAATAGAGAAGGGACTCGTGGGAAGGACCTAAATGGAAGAATTTTGTTTGACTCCCTAAAAACTGATCAGGACAGTGAGGAGACCAGACCTACAACCAGAGCTGTTTCCTGCTCATTGCTGACAAGTGCAGAAATGCAGGTGACTTCCCAGACTATCTGGAGCTCTCTGAGAGAGCTCAGTTTCAAGGAGCACAGACTGACTACAGTCCTAGCAGGGACTCCGTGACTTGGGGTCTGCAATGCGCTCCTTAGTCAATAGGCATTGTGTTAGGGTACACGCATCCTTGTCATGTATCCCATTTACAAGGAAACCCAGAAATACTTTCAAGTGATGATTAAGAAAAAGGAGATATTTATGTTCCACTTCATTTTGAAAAACTCTGACAATGTACCCTCCGGTTGGGAAGGACGCCTTTGGATAACTCTATCAACTCCATCAGATCACTGAACACCCAGGAAAACAATTTCTTCTTGGAAGAAATAACTCTACGGTGGTCTAGTAGACTGAATTTAGAAGCAGGTGATAGTAGGTCTTTTTTTATTTACCCCCAAATTATTAAAAGTTCCTATTTGTATTCTGAATATATGAAATTAAACAGTTTTCCACTATGCTCACTGCCCAAGGGTACACAGAATAAACTGAAGATGAGATTAAAAGCTACCTCCCATTTTTAATGTGCTTTTTCCTTTGTCTGTGGAGTTTCTTCCAGCTTGGATCTTACTGAGAACATTTGAGCTGATTCAGGTATTCCCTGTTCAGTGAAAGAGTTTCTTCCTTTTCTCCACTGGGCACTCATCTCAGGTTCTTGCTGCTTCTTCCTCATCTCCCTGACCTCTGATCAGCTCACTGATGTAGAGCTCGACCCTGGGACTTCCTCCCCAAATACACTCTTGCCTTAGAAGACCTTATCCAGTCTCGCGGCTTGCCATGAATGTGGAGCAGTCCACACCCAAACTTACATCTCCAGCACAAATATCTCCCCTGAACTCTGAACTTGTATCTTCACTGATTTACTGTACATCATGATTTTGATATTTAGAGGGCAAGTCAACTTCTCCCAAACGCACTGGTCACAGAATTTCTCCAGCAATCAATGTCAATTCTTTCCTCCCAGTCATCAAGACCAAAAGCTACAGAATTTTTTTTTTTATTCCTCTCTCCTATAATTCACATTCACTCTATAGGCAAATCCCACAGGCAGTAGTTTCAAAATATATCTAATTGCTTTCCACCACCCCTACTGAATCAGCCTGGTCAGAGCTCAAATTATTACAACAGCATCCTGCCTACTTCTGTTCCTCATGCTTTATAAAATGGTCTCAACAAGGCAATTAGGAGCTCTCCCCATCTCTCAATATCCCACTGACCATTGCTTAAATACTAGCTTGAGGACATTGCTATAATTCTTGAGGGTGGTAAATCATAATGACTTGCAACCTAAAGCCTTTTGGAAACAAGACCCCAAATGAACTCATTAATGCATTAATTAGAAGCATCCACTTTGGGAGTTGAGCAGAACCTTCTAGATCAAGCAGTTCTAGTCTCTCTTTGCATAGACCATAGGGAAGCTGAATCAGGAGATGACATAAGCCTCGCCCAAGCAGCAGTAGAGCTAGGCAGGCCTGGAGCCAACTTAGTCTCAGGTCATATGCCTTCTCCAGTGCTGCAAACCATAAGTTTTTCAGACTCTCTTGCAGAACATAAATCACATTTCCTCCCTGTGCATATTTAATATATACAAATTGATGAGTTTGGAGATGAATATAGTATGTGAAGCCACTGCTCCAATCTACACCATAAATATATTCACCTGCAAAACTTTCTTCCTGCCCTATATATGTACGTACTGCCATCATTACAGTGGTGTGTATAAGAACAATTAATAGAATGTCAACGCCCTTAACAAAATTTTCTCTATAATATAGTACTGTTAACAAAGGTATATGTCGCTCTGCATAGTTCTAATTTACATTCAACTTGCATAATTGAAACTTCATACCCTTCGATTTTATCTTCAGATAACTTATTAATTACAGAAGTCCCAAGCTCAGATTCACAAAAGGATTTCTCACATGTTACCACAGTATTCAAATAAAGTACCAGACTGCAGAACTTTGTTATGCTTACGGTTCTGCTGAATTTTGAGATCTTTGGGACAATGAGCTCATATTGTTCTCACCAAATTTTGAAGTGTTTTCATTGTCAGAAAGAGCTCCACCCTTGCCTTTTCTGGCAATGATAAACAGCAATGCCAAAGTGGCTGTGGGGTTACACTGTATTGAGAGTTCTCATTAATGTGAAACTTGGCTGGGCAAAAGCTACTCCTCCTTTCTCTCTTGAATCTATATTGGAGAACCAGTTTACCCTGTTCATCTTGGAATTTTTCTAATCATTTTTGGACAATTTCTTCCCCTCAATACCCCTGGCTTAGTACTAAGCACAAACATATAACATGCGCATGGATGCTAATATTGAAATGATTAGCGATAAAACTCCTGAAAGCAAGTATATGTGAAAAATTATAGGCAGAGGTATTGACATAACTATACTGATTATAAATCACTTGGCCTCTGGTTGAGTTCTTTTGCTGTTCTAGAGTGGCTAATGTACATTTCCTCTTGATCACAACTGCTAACTGATTTCTCACAGTCTTTCATTGTGCAGTGATACCAGTCAGGAGTGTTGAGGATTAAATGATGTATGGTTCAATAGTGAGAGCTGCTACTTGCTTTCCCAGCATCATCATCAAGTTTCATCTCGAAGATCCTCCCCAATTCATCCCCACTCACAATGTGTCAACTTCTAATGTTTCTGCACAAATCATTCAAAAATATTCTGCCTTGAGTTATCTATTGGCTAGATGAAATCCTATATGCACACTCCTTGTGATTCAAATTCATTTTACTGATTCTTGATTAGACTGGTATTTTTCAAAATGTGGTGACCCAAGTCACCTGAAACAGAAACCTGATGGCTCCCAGGTATCTATATTAAGCAAGTACACAGGAGAATGTTTTATAAACTAATGGGAACCAGTGTTAGGTTTTTTTCAATCACTACCCTTTATCAATGTCATTACATTTGCCAGTGATTTAAGATGGTGAAAGAGAGATTCATCTTATCACCTCCTTAAAGTACCCATAGTTCAGGTCTCTAGAATCTACTGATTAGAATAATATATGTATGTGTGTGTGTGTGTGTATATATATATATATATATATATATATATATATATAAAAGTGTGTATATATATATAAGTGTATATATATATATATATATATATATATATAGAAAGGTTTAAATCTTTAGAGGAAATAGAATGACTGGTACAAATCTGTAGGTAGTGAATGAATCATATCACAATTTATTCAGGTTTCCTCAGGGCTTATGTGCCTTAGGTATTTTAGAGATGAAAGAGAATACATCCACTTTTCTAAAATGTGAATTTAAAAGAACATAGTTAAAGGGCTACTGATGACTTATTTCCCTAGCTAGAAAATGGAATTTGACAGTATCATATATAAGATGAGTTGTTGAACTTTTTATTTTTTTAAAGACAACTGTAAAATCTTCACTTCCTAGGGGAAAAAAATCAATGAAAATGTGGAAAAGAACCAGAATTTATTTGTGCAGTAGGACTTAGGATAATGAGACTAGTTATCCTGGGGGCAGGGAAATGAGAAGTGATGCTCAGTATAAAGCCACACTTGGCGGGCCCTCCTTGGTGGTGCACGGGGTTAGGACGCAGCACTGCAAGCGATCTGCTGCTTCAGTGCGAGTTCGATTCCCCACCCCGGAGGTGATCCACATGGTGTGGCGGACCTCTCCTGACCCGCCCGCTACTCTGCCTGTTCTGCTTCCCGCTCTGTCTCTGGTAAATCCTCTCACCACTTCTACACCTCTGGCCTGTTCCCCAGTTCTGTGTGTATAAATAAATAAATCTTAAAAAAAAAAAAAAAAGCCATAGTTGGTGGCTGTAGAAGCACTACCACTACATGAATACATGAATATAGTATTTTCTAAGTTGTAAATGAGACTGGTAATTGACAAGACATGCACATAGCAAACAGGATGCTTTAAACTGGGTGTTGAGTCTCCTACAAGATGGAATGCAAGTTTCACAGACACAGGCCAGGGACCTTCATTGCCAACATTCCTGTTTAGCTCTGTGTTGCCTACACTAAAGTGGTATTAGGCACTTAGAAGTGAAGACCAGTGAAGCATTTTACTAAAACTATAATTGCAAAGCTAATTGCAAATTAAGAGGGGAATAGCCTGCACAGTAAAGTAAGAAGGCCAGAGAATGACAGAAATTTCCATTTGGAAAGGACCTAGATAATTTCCAGTCCAACTTCCCACCCAACTCATTATCTTCTAGTTTTAAGTATGTGAATACATAGAAAATTTTATGTGCTTATCTGGTAAATATTTGTACCATGTTCTAGCAACTGTCATTAAAATAGCTCATTGTTTCAAAATGTTCTTTAGTAATTTTTGCCTCTTTGCATTTACTTTCCTAAATGTCAGAACTGCATATCTGCTCCAACCCTTCATATTTACTTCACTAAATTAGCTTTGACAAGCGTGGATATTTGGTCTGTTAGTATCCAGATACTTTCCAATTATCCACATTTTTCTACTGGCTATTGAATAGTTATATTCAGCATATATCATGATCACTGGAAGATGTAAAAATTAAATGGTCAAGTTGCAAACCCATATTGTTCTAGATATGTGACGCCTATGCGTGAAAAGAGAGTGAGAACATGGATGCCTTGGCTGGCTTCCTTCCTCTGCCATGGCACATCCACTAGCAAGTTGAAGAAATATTGAGAAAAGGTCCTTGGAGCTGACTTCTTCTTCTTCCACCAGTTTGCGTCCTCTTAATGTCCTGAATTGTCTGCAAATTCAATGATAATAGCAAAAGTAGAATGGTGGCCATTGCTTCTTCCCATTTTTTGAAATAATTCTGCCCTTTATCAAGACTGCACAGATGACACTTTTAGGCCACCCGAGTCAGAAGCAAGGACATGCTCTTGCAACACCTGCCATAAAGATTTGAGAGCTACCCTTTTAATAAAATGATGGCCATTCTCCTTGAGTGAAACAGGATAGTTAAAACGGTACCTCAGGAGGCTGATGGCTCAGCAAACATGATATGGCAAGACACAGGCAGAAAGTTCTGCTACTGCTATTTCATCTTCCTTCAGAAACGAATGGATTTCTGATGGCCTGGATTATAAAACTGCTGTCTCATCAACGACAGGCTAAAACATTAATCATATTCCCAAGAAGAAAATGAAGAATCACTCTGACACTGAGAATTTCTATTCCAAGGCAAATTTTGTCAAAATGAACAGGTTATATAGGTGACCTTTTAATAGCTCAGATCAGTGACAGAGATTTGTCCCCTAGTTACATTACATGTAACATAGTTCCGTGTTTGATTGTTCAATGTAAATGAATGAAGACCTGAATCTCCAGAAGGAACTGGATAAAACTTGCCTTTCTACTTAATTATTTCTTGTTTCATTGGTTATTCATTTATTATTATATTATTTTAATTGAGGCAATATTGGCTTATAACATTGTGTATAATTTGAGGATATAGGTGCACACCTCTCAAAGGTATATTAGCTGACCTCACCCACGAATGAAGTATCAACACTCCTCTTCCACGGTCCATTGGGTCTCCTCCATACTTTGTTTTCCACCTTTCCCCTCCCCATCTGGTAACCTCCATTCGACAGTCAGATTTCTAACATTTGTTGAGGTTTGATTTGCTGTTCCTTTGTCTTGTTTCTGTATACCCTACATATGAGTGAAATCATACAGTATTTGCCTTTCTGCTTTTGAATTATTTCAGTTAGCATAATCTAAGTGCTAAAAAGGCAATAGTGATCTTTTTGTATAGATGAGTAGCATTCCATTGTGTCTATAAACTACAGCTTCTTAGTTGGCCTTTACCTTTCCATAACTTTTAAATCAACAGAGAGTGATTTGTCTTTTGTTACTGGATAGTGGTCACTACCAATTTCACAATCCATCTGATTTCACCTAGGGGAATAAGAAGGGTTGGATTAATGCAGTCAAATATAGTTACTTAGTTTACAGGAAGGATATAAACTTTGTCAAATTTGTTTGTAACTGTCTCTATTCTGAGTGCAGGAGATGAATGAGCAAAAAATTAGAGAAAGGTGTAGAGATTCCATCTAGAGATGAGCACTGACTAGAAAGAACCAACAGGGGTGAGGCCCTCCCTGGTGGCACAATGGGTCACAATGTGAAGCTATCCACAGCCACTGCAGCATGAGTTTGATCCCTGGCCAGGGAGCTGACCCACATGGAGCAGCAGACCTCTCCTGTCTTGCCCGCTACTCCCCTCAGCAGTGTATTTCAGTCAATCTGCCTATTCTGCTCCCAACTCTGTCTCTGATGTATCCTCTCACCTCCCACACCTCTGGCCTAACCCCTGCTTTATATGTATAAATAAATAAATCTTTAAAAAGAGAGAGAGAGAGAACCGACGGGGGTGGTGAACTGTGGACGTGATTAGTCACTGTGCACATCAGTCCTACTTCTCACACATATGAGCCATAGACTCTGCTTTCCATGCCTCTCACCTTCCCTTCCTACCACTTCCCTCGCTTGAGAAATCTCCAGCAAATTCCTAATTTAGTGTTCTGGCAGATATCCCAAGGTGTTCTTTCTGAGATATCAACTAACTCAGCCACTACTGCTCTATTCCAAACCTTTCCTCTTCCCATCTCCCTAGGACAAGCCACTGTCAGAATATGAGCTCAATCTACAGGTCACTTCTGAATAATTCTTCACTATGACGTTACCATGGCCCATTATGTCAATCCACCAAAGCATTCACTTGAGTACTTGATAGATGAATAATTCTAAAATAGTACAAGACAAGGAAGTTCTGGCCTTGCCTATAGGATGCTTTTGACTTAGCTGAAGATCTAAAATACACAATCCTAGATACAACATGAAGAAAATGGCAGAGACACATGCCAATAAGTAAAAATTGTAAACTGTTGTGTAATATTGACATGATACAAAAGTACCAGATGTGATATGAGCACACACCAAAAAAAAAAAAAAAAAAAAAAAATCAGAATCTGGGCCTCCCTGGTGGTGCAAGGGGCTAAGACTCAGTACTATGAATCTATCCACAGCCACTGCAGCAGGAGTTTGCTCCCTGGCCAGGGAGCTAACCCACATGGCACAGCAGACCTCTCCTGTCCTGCTGCTCTCCTCAGCAGTGTATTTCAGTCCACCTGTTCTGCTCCCCATACCATCTCTGGTGAATCCTCTCACCCCTGTACCTTTGGCCTACACCCCTGCTCTTGTATCCATAAAAAAAAAAAACTTAAAAAATCAGAACCAATAAAATTATTTATAAGGAAGTGTTAAAAACACCATGAGGGACCCTCCCTGGTGGTGCAGTGGGTTAAAGCACAACACTAAAAATTTAAAGCCACTTCCTCATGAGTTCAATCCCAGCCCCAGAGGTGACGCATGCACATGGCACAGCAGACCTCTCCTGACCCGCCCACTGCTCCCCTCAGCAGTGTACTTTATCGATCTGTCTGTTCTGCTCCCCACTCTGTTTCTGGTGAAGCCTCTCACCACCCCTGAGCCTCTGGCCTGTACCCCAGTTCTGTATGCATAAGTTAATATTTAAGAAAAAATCATGCAACACTCATATAGATTACTATGGAGTCATAAAAATTAGGACAAAGACAAGTAGCTATTGATATGGAAATAAATCCATGTCATCTGACATGGAAAATTAGATTTCTCAGCATACACTACAATTAAAATCTTTGCTTGAACATAATGTGTATAAATGTGTGGAGAAATATATACAATAAACTAGTCACAATTATTTGTAGATGTGGATTTCAACACGTCCTTTATTTTCATCTTTGTTGTCCTGGTTTTTTGGTTTTTTTTTTTTTTTTAATTTGTCTATACTCTTATTATAAAATAAAAAACCAGTGAAGTTACTTTTAAAAGGTATAGTCAGGGGATGAATGACAGATACGTTCTCTATAATAAAGTGTTATAAATGATAAGACTATGTTCAAGAAAAAGAAGGCCCTTCAATGTTCTGCTAATTCAGATTCTTTTCCTTGAACTCTGTATCCTTGTTTCCCTTAGTGCTCTGCTGTGTCTCTTTCGCTAGTCCACTGACATAGTGAGTCAGCTAACAACCTGAGAAAACCAGGTAAGCGCTATAAAGAAGCCTTAAAAATTCCTCTTAAGTGAAAGAAAAAAAAAAGCAACTATTTCTTGAACATTGTATCTGCTCCTAGGAATGATGACCTAGAAAGCAATAAAATGGAAGTCTTTTCTCTGAACAGAGTCAGATTTACTGTAATGGGTTCAGATTCAGCATTCAGTTCCAAGGTGTGAAGTAATTTATTGTTTAGTTAAGTGACTTTCCTCTAAGCTATTCAAGTAAAATGTTTAATTACATCTTTCTGTACTTTGTGATTATTTTGCACTCACTTTAAAAGAAAGAGCAACATAACTAAAACCCCTTCTCCTCAGTGTAAATCTAGCGATAGTATCTGCGAGTAGAAGTGATTAGCAATGATTAATTTGTAGTATTACCTACTTAAAGAAAGAACATAACAGATGGTTAAAGATCAGTATCACTGGGATGAATTTTTAAATAATAATAATAATAAAATAATTCTTGTCTTGAATTGCCTTCCTAAAACATAACGATGAGCTAAAGCAAGAATTGGTCTTTTTGGCATCTTCATAACCTTTAACTATAAGATGCTTTCAATAATGGCACAGACATCAAGGGACTGAATATCTAGGAGTATCTATTAGGCACAAGGATACTGCCCCCTATCATTCCCTTACTGAGCTCTCCTGGGGCTTTCAATGCAGCTAATCCTCACTCCATCCCCATAAATCCCCTCTTGTGGAAAAAAACTGAGACTACAGGCTGAACCATAGGATTTTCGAGGCAAAAATATGCTGCCTGCTGGGAATTTTTGCTCCCAGCTCTGGAAGTGAGTGCATTTAATCCTGTTAAATTGTTTATTTTCTTGAGGGGGAGAAAAAAAGGGGGAGGAGAGGAAAAGTGGTAGTCCATTCTGAATACAAAATAATGAGGCTTCTTATCTTCTCCACCCAGTGGGTATTTGCCCCACGGCAACTGCTAATATAGGGTAATTGAAACAGCAGAGGTTACAAATAGGGTGATGCACAAAGAACAGAGTCCAGAACCTAGTCTTAGTTTTTGCACAAGGGAAAAAGTATTTCAAAGAATCCGCCTGAGTCCTCCTCAGAGCCTGGCATCCATACTATAGCAAAACAATACAAAACAGGAAGCTGATGGGGTCGTCAGCATGGTCTATTTCCAGCAAGTGATTGAATGTATGAATGATAACCATGACTGAAATACTAAATCAGTATATGTCTCATGCCTGCTCTGGAGGGTATCTCATCAACATTCAGTCAGTGCTATAATACCTGACTGAGAGCAATATGCTACAGGGCCCTAAAAGAGAAAGAGACTATAAAATGCCTATTAATGAAAGTTAAAGAACAAACATTAGTGGTCTCTTGGGCCCTCCCTGGTGGCACAACAGGTTAAAGCACAAATACTATGAAGCCATCTGCAGCCACTTCAGCATGAGTTCGATACCTGCCAGGGAGGTGATCCACACTGCGCAGCAGACCTCTCCTGTCTCACCCAATGTTCTGCTCCCCACTCTGTCTCTGGTGAATCCTCTCACCACCCCTGCACCTCTGGCCTGTACCCCAGTTCTATATGCATAAATAAATAAATCTTAAAAAACACCAAACTCTAGTGGTTTCAGGGAAGGAACTCTTCTGAAAGCCAAATGTTAGTTTTAAAATAACACTTTGAACTTACGGAGATATAATTGGCATATGATAAAACACATATGATGTCTGTAATATATGTAAAGTACAGCTTGACAAGGTGATATAATAGAGACATTGCCACTTCATAAAATTTGACTTATACCTGTAAAATGATTATCAAAGCCAAAATAATAAACATATCAACAATTGTTATGACCCTTCAGCTCATGCCGCTAGTGGTTATAGTCCTGGCTATATGGGTTAATTTCTCTTAGGTAAATATCTATCCATAGAATGAATGGGTCATTTAACATGTGTATGTTTAACTCTTTAAGAAACCGTCAAAACTATCAGTATGTTCTAAGTAGTTTTTCTCATTATATATTCCCACCTGAGGATTACCAGTCTGACAGGTGTATAGCAATAGCTCATTGCAGCTTTGAAGCATGTCCCAAACAACTAATGGTATTGAGCACCTTTTCGTGTTTATTTGCCATTTGTATATCTCTGTAGTGGAATGTCTGGCTAAGTGTTTGGCCATGTTGAAAATGGATTTTTTGAGTGTTGGGTGTCCTTTCTATATTATTTATCTGTACTTTTTCTATATTTTGGGTATAAATCCTTTTTTGAAGACATTCACAGACTTTAAAGTTCATGTGGAAATGCAAAGTACCCAGAATCACCAAAACAGCTTTGAAAAAGAAGGAAAAGCTGGAAGATCAGTAGTTCGGCTCTGCTGGGTTTTGGACTTACTAGACAGTAATTGACGTAGCATGGTTGTGGCATCACAGTCACAAACAGGCCAATGGAACAGAATTCAGAGGCCAGAAATAGAACCATTCACATACACAACCCATAGCTGACAAAGGCATAACGGTACTCCTTTGAGAAAAAAGTAGAATTTCAACCAAGGAGGCTGAAACAGTTGTGTACACACACACACACACACACACACACACACACACACTTCATTTCATATCATGAACCACACACATACAAAAGTAACCTCAAAATGGGTTATGACTTAAACATAGCCTAAAACTAGCTCTGGCCACAGAATTTGCAGACTCTGTGCTATAAAAAATGCAGGTTTGTTCTCCAGTTCAAAAATTACTAAGAATGTCAAGCAGACATTAAACCAAGCAGAGCATTAAACTAAGCATGGGACCCCATGTGATTACATGAGCTGTACTTCCATGAAACTACCTTTGCCAAAAAAATCATGAAACTTTTTACAGAAAAAGACCTTTGTTATCTTGAATTACATAGCAATTTCTTAGATGTAATACAAAAAAGGATGATCCATAAAAGAACAAACTGATACATTGATGATCAAAGTGAAAAACTTCTGCTTTCAAAAAAGATCGCTGAATGAAGACCAGCCACAAGTTGAGTGACAATATTTGCCAGAAATGATAGTGTTTAACATTGTTTGCACACTTATACTGTGTCAGACACTATCCTAAGAACATTCTTCTATATATGCCACATACATTATACAAGTTCTTATCTATAAACCACATATATTATATATAAACCATAATATTATGAAAACATGTTATAAAATAGATGCAACTTTTATTCTTGTTTTGTAGATGAAAAGCATATGCATTTAAGAATCCAGCTTCAAAATCTAAAACTAATAAATCAAGAAAGCAACATCGCAGCCCAGGCTGACTGACTTTTGAGTCCTTGGATTACAATTCTTAAGATAAAACCAAAGATGGCTCTTTTCATTGTCTTTAATCAACCTAAGGAGGACTGTAAAAACTCACCTACTTCTTATTTTAACAGGCCACCTTTTAAAACTCCTGAAGTAGGTGCTTTTGATGACTACATCTACCCAACTATTTATGTTCAATGCATAAAACATCCCCTTACTATGGGCCTTTACCAAGACTGGGCAAACCCAAGAAGTTATCAGCCTTTCCGGGACCGGTATCAGCAAAGCAAGGGTAACACAAGTAAATTTGTAATGCTGAGTTCCAGATAAAGTAGCCTTGAGCTGAACTGCCACATGGCCTAATTTACTCTTTCGGAACAAGGGACATCCCTGCTACAGGAGACATAGTGGTTTCTTGTGCCCTGAAAGAATGCATCTGCCTCCTTCAGGGACAACTTATATCTAGAAAGGGACCAAGCATGGGAACACTGGTGTTTATCTGTGTGTCTGAGCCCACCCACTGTTTAAGGGCAGGCTGTGGAGAAAGCAGGACCAACTCCTAAAAAGGCATTTGGACTGAATAGCACAATATGCTTGGATACCCGTGCTTCATGTAAACACAAGGAGATTGTGAATTCTAAGAGACGGGGTGTTGCAGTTCAGCAAGGATCTGATTAGCATCTAGAATTCATCCTGAGGAAGGATGGCAGACCTCTTTGTCTGGAGGAGGGATGTACACAGGGCTCTTGTCACCAGCGCTTCCTAGCAATTCTCCCATGAATTTTTCAACCCAGTTCCCACTGAAGCACATTTGGGAAGTCTCCAGCACTTTCCTAGAAAAAAAGGCTTTTGGCTAGTCGATCTTATTTTTACAAGTGCAAGTGAAATATTTTGACATAAGAGAAAGAACCATAGAAAACTAAAGTTCTCTCTTTGAAGGTAGGAATAAGGTAGCTTGTAAGGTTCTTCTAGAAGTTGGAGAGGACTGAGTAAGCTGCTTTGAACTATCAGTGCTGGGAGTCTTCCTTGCCTTCAGTTGGGCAGCATGTAAGTGACTGAATCAAGGAACACAGAAACCTGTAATCTAAGTTCAGGGGGCCAAAATGAACTGGATGACATTCCTTATTTTCACTGTAGAACATTCTATGTCACACTTTAACTATTGAAATTCTTTATGCCTTCCCACCTTCAAAAAGAGGAATACAACCATTGCCCCTGCCTACTCTGCTGGCAAGATTTGGGTATTACATTTTTCCTGGGTGTTCTAGATCATGTGACCCCAGTAAATTCCTTTGCACTTACCCAGCCTTTCAGACTTTGAGCCCATCACACAAAGTAACTCCAACAAAACCTGACACTGGGAGTCTTGGCACTCTATCACCACCACTCTCTGCAACTTAGCAAGATCCAGAAAGAGGGTTAAGATGGTTGTACTGTGTCACATAATTAAAACTTAAAACGAGGATATGAAAAGTTCTGAAATAAGTGCATCCCTAAGCATATCAGCATAGTTAAATTTTGCCAGGCAGAAAAATTTGAGGTTTGAATTTTTGGAGCAGATTTTAAACTCTACAAGAGAAAGAAAATCAAAGGAACAGAATATCTCTGCATATATCCACTTATTGTTTCACCTGGGCTGATATGACTAGCACCAAAAAAATAGCTTACGCCCACTAATGCTCCCTAACCCAACTTTCTATCTAAAACAGCAATATCGGTTAGGTGTATTTACATCAATCGAAGAATAATCAAACGAGGCCTGTAGTTAAAAGAAAGCCAAATTTGGGGTTTTAGTGAGAAGTTGATTTTCTTGATAAGGATGTACACAGATGATCTATGTGTAGACAGGTAACTGAGAATGTCACTTACTTCCTACTATTAGAGGCAGTGACATATGAGGGGAGGGGAAAAGAGCATTGCTGGATGCACCTATGACACCAACATTGAATAGTTACTGCTCCTTTCATCAGGTAAAGAAAAGTGCTCTGAGGGAAAAGCAGTGCAATTGTCATAAAGAAAGCACATGGCTGAACAAAATGCCTGTCTGATGTAGGCATTTCATTTCTGGGAAGGGAGGAAGAAAAGAATTCCTTCCAGGGATAGACAGAACAAAATGAGCCCTCACTTTCTTTCGATTATCCATAAAAACTAAGATACCAGCCACATGCTGCACACAGATGTAAACCATTCTTGAGTGAATGCATCTCCTACTTTGTCAAAAGGTGGGAGGTTTGCAAAGTGGAGGCCTTCAGATTTCTCATTCGGTTGACTGAGAGCTTTTATGCTCAAGTCTCATTTGAAGTGCTCATTTCTTTCCCACGAAGTGTACACACAGGACCCCATCACAAAATTCACTGACCGGTTTGGTTTTGAACCCTTGAAGGACAGCTTCGCCATTAACAGTGTAACACACAAAAAAAGGCCTTATGAACTCACTTTTCTATATGTTGGGGCCCAATCAGGACTCTAAGAACTGGACTGAATTTTAATTCTTTGTTGCAAAAGGAGGCGACTGGATGTTTCCAGCATCTTATTTAAAGCGGGGTACGCTAATACGTGTAGCAGTGCATTAATGGGCTACATTAAATTACAGGTATGAATTTTACATAAAACGGATTAATATTATATGTCATGGTGGAATTCTAAATACTCCACACCCATGCATTTTTAATATTTAAATGCTCTAATGCTGAAGGCAACTGCATTCCTTGAGTCCACTTTGCATCCAGATGGGTTAAAAAAAAAAACCTTACAACATTTTGAGTGTATGCATGCATGTACATATAAATATGAATATGTAAATGCAC
>NW_004567138.1:5582900-5683459 GCF_000260355.1 Condylura cristata
GCTGCGGCGGCAGCAGCGCGCTGCAAGGCGGCCGAGGCGGCGGCCGACGAGCCAGCGCTGTGCCTGCAGTGCGATATGAACGACTGCTACAGCCGCCTGCGGAGGCTGGTGCCCACCATCCCGCCCAACAAGAAAGTCAGCAAAGTGGAGATCCTGCAGCACGTTATCGACTACATCCTGGACCTGCAGCTGGCGCTGGAGACGCACCCGGCTCTGCTGAGGCAGCCGCCGCCGCCCGCGCCGCCGCACCACCCGGCCGGGACCTGTCCTGCGGGGCCGCCGCGGACCCCGCTCACTGCGCTCAACACCGACCCGGTGAGAAGCCGCCCCAGCCCGGGCGGCCGCAGCGGGGGTCATGGAGGGCGGGGACGGGGTGGTCAGACGCGGGCGCTCCCATCCTCCGGGCCGAGGCTGCCAAGAATGACAGCACCCCCTCCCTGCTCCTCCGGGCGCCCCGCGCAGCCGGCGGCTGGCTGGACGCAGAGAGCGCGGGTCGGGGGTGAACGCTTGGGGCCAGACCGGGGGTGTGTGCATCCTGGGCTGTCAAACCCCGCCGGGGCCCGGGAGGACCCCCAGGGCAGCCGGCTGGGTTGGGGGCCTCGGCGCGCCAACCTGGCTACGGGAAGGCATCCAGGACCCTGAGGAGCGCGACGTGGGCGCTGGCTAACCTTTCCCTTGGTGTTCCGTTGCTGTTCCAGGCCGGCTCCGTGAACAAGCAGGGCGACAGCATTCTGTGCCGCTAAGCCACGCTGTCCAGGTGAGCGCGCTTTCGCTTCTCCAGGGTTCGGTCGCCAGAGACATCCGTCCCCGGGGGCTTCTGGTGCCGGCACCGCAGTGTTTTCTTTTGTGTTTTTTTTTTTTTTCCTTTTTCTTTCTTTCCTTTTTTTTTTTTTTTTTTGCCACCCCAGGATTCCCGAAGGCAGACTCTCAAGGAACGGGGCGCGCTCCCCTCCCTCCCACCCACTTAGCAAGTGAACCGCACTTCGCTTTAGCAACTCTGGGTTCCTTTTAAATGGAGAGGGATCCCCCTCCAATCCCCGTAATACCCCAGTCTTCCTCTTCCCCCTTCCCCCAGTGATCGGCGGGCTCTTGCTGCGCCCCTACACCGCCTAGGGAAGGTACCCTCCTGGGCGTGGACACAGCCCGATGCCCCCGGCGCAGCCCGACACCCACAAAGAGGGGCGCGCGGGCTGGGCCCTGAGTGGGTCCCCTCTCCAGGTTTCCGGGGGCCGCGCAGCTGACTGCTCCACGCCTGGCCGGGACGCGGGCTGCGGGTGTTGTCTGACCTGGTGGTTTGTTTTGGGTTGTTGATCAAGCATGTCTTGAGTTTGGTCGGTGGCGCCAGTTAGTCTGCAGTGGGAAGGTTCACACACCCCCTCTATTCATTCCTCTTCCACAGGTGTGCAGCCGCCTGAGCCCGAGCCAGGAGCACTAGAGAGGGAGGGGGAAGAGCAGAAGTTAGAGAAAGAGCCACCGGAGGAAAGGAAAAAAACATCAGCAAACCCCAGAAACATTTCGTTCGTCATTCCAAGAGAGAGGGAGAGGAAAGAAAAAAATGAAACTTTCATCCTTTTTTCTTTTTTGCACGTTCATAGACATTCTACATACATATTCTCTTTGTCTCTTCATTTATAACCGCTGTGAATTGTACATTTCTGTGTTGTTTGGAGGTGCAGTTAAACTTTTAAGCTTAAGTGTGACAGGATTGATAAAATAGAAAATCAAGAGTAAATCCCGACTTTAGATGCCTACTTTGTGACCAAGGAGCTCAAGTTTTGTTTCGAAGCTTTACTAATATACCAGAGCATTGTAGATATTTTTTTTTACATCTATTGTTTAAAATAGATGATTATAACGGAGCAGGGAACTTTCTTTTCCCTGCAAGAATGTTACATATTGTATAGATAAACTGAGTGACATTTCATACCATGTATATATAGAGATGTTCTATAAGTGTGAGAAAGTATATGCTTTAATAGACTACTGTAATTATAAGATATTTTTAATTAAATATTTTTTGTAAATATTATGTGTGTGTTTTTTTAATCTAAGGGAATATTTCTTTTGGAAAATTATTTTCAGCTCAATTGCAGAGCTCAGCATATCTTGAATGTCTTTTCTGTTTGGCCTCGTTTTTAATTTGTTTCTGTTTTTCCCAGTGTTGCGTAGACTCGGAAGTAACAGTTATAGCTAGTGGTCCTGCATGACTGCATGAGATGTTTAATCACAAAATAAACTTGTTCTGAGTCCACCAAAATGTGTTTTCTTTAACCTAGATTGAAATCTTTGTATTTGAAGCATACATGTCGAAAATATACGTTATCAGTTTTTAAGTACAGAGTTTGATAGTGTAATATATAAAAGGTGTTTTTTTCCTTTTTAACTCAAGTCAAAATGAATTCTGAATGATTTAGCATATGGGATGGGAAAATGCTTGGGTCCTTAAGGAGTTTATGAAATCTACTGTTTAATTAAAGTGAAAAATATGCTTCTCATTTTTCATTTTACACAAAAGCTTCATGTCACCAAGTTTCATGTCTGTACATATTATTTAAATCATAGAAATGAAAAATGTTCTCTGCTTGCTACCAAAGGACAAACTCTTGGAAATGAAAACTTTCTGCTTTCCTTCCTCCAAATATTAATAGGCAACAGTGGAGAAAAAATAAGGCATAATGGCAAATCCTTCAAGCAGGGAGAAAAGTTGATCTTCAAGCATAACTTAAGTAGACCAAAAATTCTGATGACTGCATCTAGATTATTTTTTTATAAAAATGATTTTCACTATAGCTATGTTAGTTACCGCTAAACTACTGTCCAATTTCTTGTGATGTGTAACTTTTACATGTGAATATTAAAGTAGATTTATCTGTCTTGTACTGTGATTTCTGGTCTCGTTTCTTCCAAACCTTGTACTTACTTTTTAAGACTTGCTTTTTAAGGAAGGTAGTATTTTCTAGGCTAGATAGGACCATCAGGGCTTGTGAACATGCATTTAATGTGATCAGTACTCTACACACCAGTTAGATGGAATTTTTAGTGAGAATTAAGTAGGATTTAATTGGGTGCTTTGTAAATAGTTAGTCAACTGTGTGTGTAACATGTTCTGTTTGATTTTTAAAAGGAAAGGATTTGTTTCAGATTATACAAGAGTAAAAGTATTACAGACCCAAGGGGCTTTTTATGAGGTCAAAGTCAAATATTTATATGAATATGAAATATGGTCCCCAGTACTCAGCTGCAGTGGCAATATCTCAGCGGGAAAGAGCAAAGTTAAGGCAGGATTTCCAAACCAAAAGTTTAAAAATCCATCTTATTCCCAGCGAATTATCCCCTCCTTTTGACAATTGATTGGTTTTAGGTATTTTTATTATTTAATGTTTTTGAGGGTGAACCTTATAGAGTAAAAGGACTGGTTGTTGAGATGAGGTTTATTTTTATTTTTTATATTATTCCTTCTCCTCACACATCAAGAGGAAATAGAAACCGATGGAATTCCAATATGAAGGATTCTAAGGATGGCATTCTTTGTTATTAAAAGAGGGGACAAGTCCTCCTTTTTATTTGTCAGTTTTATTTCAGTAAGAAACAAGTCACAAGTGTGTGTGCTGTTGGCTGATGTTAGGTTTATCCCTCAGACTGGGGGGCTGACTCCTACCTAAGCCTGCAGGCACAGTTTAAATTTATCCTGGCCAACTACAAACCTCAAAATAATGGGATAAGTATTTTTGGTTTTTGAAGAGAGATGTTGCTCCTTAGCTAATTTAATATTTTGGGCATAAAAATCTAAGAAAAGGGAAAGAAGAAAAGTGTTAAAGATATTGCATTTTAGAGACTTGGTATGTTTCCCTTGGCCATTCATGCAAACATCTGAAGTCTCTAAAGAAAGAAAGTCATTGTTTAGTTTTTAAAAATTATATGGAACTGCGTAAGATTATATTCTATTCAAATGTTGGCTATGTCCTAACCAAGCAACCCGTGAAAAACATTTTGTGTCATTTATCTAGGTAGTTCTAATTAATCTGATATTTGGTTAAACAGAGAAAAATATCCTAACTTGTCTCATTTCATTGTCTATTTTACATTGTATGGGCACAACCAAAGAGTAAGAATCATTTGAAACCTTCACAGAGGAAAAAAAAAATTCCCATACTGGGATGTTGTTCCTAATGTGGTTATAAAATCCTGAACATCTCAGATATGTCATGTTAAAAGGCAGAGAAAAAGCCCTTTTCATTTCAAAGAATGAGTATACTTTGATATGATGTAAATCTTCCTCAAGTTTATTGTTAATTTTTAGAACTTTTAGAAATGTTGACCCCCCCCCATCTATTGTATTAAATGCCTTCTATAATAATAAATCTTCACTGTGCAAAGGGTTCTGAAGTTTGTGGTTTTTAATTGACTTCCACTGAGTTATGCAATTTTTCATTATCAAGAATGGGTCTCTTGATGGATCACCTCAATTATTCACAGTGTTTCTTACCATGTGATGAAAAATGTGGCTTAAAAACGGTGATATGAACAGAAAACAAATCTAGTTGGATTGCTAAGGAAAGCCTGTCTTCTCTGGTGTCCTCTGGGTTTGGAAGTAAGTATCCCCAAGAAGGCAGCAGGATGAGGTCAGGGAAATGAGACACCCCTGCCTCTGTCCCCCACACAAAGGTAAATAACATAGAAAGAAAGAAATTATTGCACAGTAGTACACAACCAAATAAAACTGGCTCAGCCTTTCTGGATGGTCCACTTTAATTATATATGTTAATCAGCCCAGATAGACCTCGGTCTCCACAGGGCCAAACAGCAAACCCTCCAGGCTTATGAGGAAGAAAAACCTGCCTTTACTGCATTGCAAGTGGAGGAAATTAATTTACCCACCTCAGAATTAATCTTAATAGGGCTGCCCTCAGTAGGTATTCTTCAGACCCAGATGATTTCTTTGAATTACAACCCATGACATTTTGCTAAACTTAATTATATTAATTAGAACCATTGCCCAAAAGGTTTAAGGGTTGTAATTTTACTTAAGGGTTCTACCTTGAGCATTGATACAATGGATACACTAAAAAGATAAATAAAACTTTCAGGAAAGGGAGCTGGTTTGTCCAAGAGAGAAGAACGGCAATTGTCTATACTTACTTGATCATGCTTTCAAATTTTCAAGGACTTATTTTAGAGTAGGTTTGCACCCAAGTGCCTCTTACATAATGAGTCACATCACATCTTGTCCTAAAAGGTTTTACCTCTTTGCTAAAACTCAAGTCTGAATCTGATTACCAAAGATTTTCTATATTCACCCAATTAAAGCAATTTGGCTGAGAAGATTCTGACGTTAGTTCTATCATTCATAAGTCTCCGCCGTAAATTCATCCATGGCCATGGAATATGAAAAGAGTACTGTAAAAATTAAAGTTAATTTGAAAAGCCCCTCTGAGTCCATAAAAGAATGAACGTATCAGTTTCCGGGGAAGTAGAAGAAAAATGGGCTACCTATATGCCACTGGCTTAAATATAACTCATGAAGAACTGAAGTTAAAATGTTTAAATAAAGACCAATATTCAATATGAATCCACAGGTATCTGAAATTTTTTTCTAGCAAGGAATCTCACACTTTAGAAAGGAATTTGCTAAGAGAGTATATAATTATTAACTCAATATGCAAATTGTTGGTAAAATAAGATGCTATTATTTGTTTTAAATTACTGTTTATCAACTCCTTATTAATTATTTATTATATATAGTACATATCTCCACTTTTCATCTGCATATTAAATTCAAAATTTTAATTTTTAATCTTCTGAAGTTTAATTTCTAAAGGAAAATATTATAGTTCTAGAATTAGTTATTCTTACAATGTGTATATTCTAGACTGTTTCTTAAATATTTACTTATTTAAATATTTTCTTAAATCCTACTTCCTTCATAGTTTTAGATATCAACTGAAAGACTGTCAATATATGTGTGCTTGTGTGTTTATCTCAAGTAGTCAACCTACAGGAAAAGATCTAGCAAAAAGAAGTTTTGCTCTAAAAAGTAAGATAGTCCATATTAACCTGCTTCTATTTTCTCTCCACTTTAACTCCCCAAATGGGAGATTTTCAGGCACCTTTCATTTTTTGGACTTTTGTAAGTCAAATGTTATGTTTAAACATAAGCAGGATAGCAAATAAAGAACAAGTAAATGAATTGTCATTTTCATCCTATCTGAAAAGGTAGTTTAACCTCATACATACCTGAAGAAGCAAAAAAAGGAGTTATATTCTTTTTTTTGAAAATATAATTCTTTACTTCTTTTAATAATATAATAGTTTGCTTTTATATCATTTTGTGCCTTTGTCCATCTCAGTTGTAATCCCTGTAGGCTTCCCATCACGAAATCACCCATGTGCCATCACCATAGTCCAGTGTACTTCCCTCCCCCGAACCCCATTTTTGATCCCATTCCCCACTCCACCCCTGCAAAATGTCTCTGGTATATAGTTGTTCATCATTATTGTTATTTTCTCCCCTGGTCCTTTATAAGGAGTTATATACCTTATGTGTTAAACCTTAGCGAACGCCAGGGAAATAGACCTAACTCACAGACCTAAATTTTACACCTTACATCAGCAATTCTTGGAAACAATTTTCGTACCTGTTGAAACTGCGTCCTGACTATAGTTAAAACAGAGCGAGCTCCATAAGGCAGAAGTTTATACAAGTTTCTTTCTTGCAGTTAAAATGTGCCTCACCAGGGCTTTGTGAGATATTTGTTAAACTGAAATAAGAATATCTCCTACGTAAGTACTGTCTTCCCAGTGTTCTCAGCTTCGCTGAGTTGCCCTTTCATGCACATTTAATTACAATGGAGCTTCAGACCAATGTAAGAAACCACCTTCTGGTTCTCACTGGCTTTGAGGTCCCATCAATTTGAAAAAAGACTTCATAGTCTCCCCTGAAACCTGCCAACCTTTCTGGTTTCCTTCTTGTCAGTTGGGGTTGCTAGACTTAGTAGCATAGACTGTGTGGCTTCAACAACATTTATTACTCACAAGACTGGAAATGGGACTTGAAGAATAAGGTAGCTAGAGGTCACTGGCCCTGCACCCTTCCATCACACCTGGCTTTTGGCTTCCTCCTTTCAGCTACATCATGAAATGCAAAAAGAAACCAGGGCTGCTCAAAGTCTTCTTCCTGACCCCTTGACTTGGACAAAAGGCTCAACTATCATTTCCTGACAGTCCTTTTTCTCCTCCACTTTTCCCTGGCTTCAAGCAAGACACTGTGCCCCGGGCATACCTAAGGTTGTGTCTCACACATCCTAGCTGGCAAGGCATGCTTGTGGAATAGTCTTGACGTATTTCATGATTTATTTCACGATTTCATGACAGCAGCCTCAGAAGGACACATGTGGAATGTGGACTGTGAAGGAGGGTGAGGCTATCTGCCCAGCCAGCCAAACCAGCTGAGTGGACTTGCCCATCTGTGGGTACGGCTAACCTAGCCATATCCAGAATGGCATGTTATTATGCTTGCCTGCCTTTGCTTGAGTGGTACCCCTGCCTTGGTCCTCTGACCCCCACTCACAGCTGTTGTTAAATGCCTCATCATCCTTCAAGACTCAGTGCTCTCTCTTGTGTAAAAATTATATGGTACCTAACCCCCTTAGCCCTCCAATACCACCCTCCCATGCTTTAGTATAATTATTTTCACATGTCTCTGTTCCCTGTAGATTCCTGACCCTCCAGGGATTCCAGACCACAAAGTACTAGAAGAACATTCCCGTAACTCTCTGTGCCAGCAAATCTAGCAAATTCTTTGTAACTCAAAATTGCTGTGGAGAGATTTTCATTATCTTTGAAAGCCTTTGGCTGCCTTAAACAGGGAAAAACAGATAAACTGTGTGCTTTTGGGAATGAGGGAGTGTGGTCAGCCTCGGGCAAAGAGAGTTGGAAGGACAGACTGAAAAGGAGAAAAAGAGAAACAGCAGTGCCTGTACATGAAGAAAGAAAGAAACATCATTGATCCACATGGGGATAAGGAGACTTCAGTGCTAGAGATGAAACTGTGAGGAAGGAGAGGTATCTGAGCTAATGTAGGTATGGTGGGTGTGGGGTCGAAGGAGCAGAACTCAGGAAAATTAAACAGGCAGTTCTCTGCATGTGAGCTGGGCCTCTGTCTGGATTGGTGAGGACACACAGATAGATCAGCACAATAAAATGGAGTGGATCCTCTTAGATCAGATATGAAAGGGAAAATGAGACAGAAGCCCAATAGGTGAAATTGTAGAATCAGGTTGAGAGTATGGTTTTCCTCTCTCTAATCCAGGGACCACAAAACTCAGTATAGATGGATGGATGGATGGATGGATGGATGGATGGATGGATGGATGGATGGATGGATGGATGCATTCTATTTCAGTTTATTCTCAAGTGATTAACTATGTGTGCATTCTAATCTACACCATATACTTGCCTCATATACTTTCCTAAGAAATGGGGACTCAAATCTATAGCAAAACATGTCTCAGGGAAGGACTAAATTGACTACTTTTTAAAAACCATGGTGGAGGTAAACTCCTTTTATAACAAGAATCATGCATTTCCATGCTCTTTGATCCAAGGACCTGTGAGTCAAGCAAAAAGACTTGCATGATACTCATAAGTTTATAACTAACTAGCTTGTCCCTAGGCAAGCAACTTTTCTAAGTTCGAACATCTGTCAACCGTATATAATAGTAATTACTTAGCACAGAAGATGCTTGAAACATCTATGAAAATTGTTTATAAGGCAACAATTAAATTTTTGCTGTATATAAAAATTACCTGCAGAAATTTAAACTTCTCACTCTCTGAATTCCAACTCCTGCCCCCCATAACACGGAGATTTCAGATTCTGATTCATCAAATCTGGGAAAGTAACTAAGAATGTGCATTTTGGATTTTACCTTTTCTCTGGTGAACAAGAAAAAGTCTCCTAGGAACCCCATTCTGTAAAACAGTATTGCAAGCCACAAATGTTATAGAGGTTAAGGTTGTTGCTATTATCCCGCATATGGTATATTTCTCCTTTTTAACACATCGTTCCATCCAATTTTCCAGGAGTTCTAATCAAGTAAAAATGGGAGGTTATCCCTGGTGGCGGAGCAGGTAGAGCACAGCACTAAGAAACTGAAGCCACTTTAGCACAAGTTAGATCCCTGCCCCGGAGGTGACCCATATGGCATGGCAGACCTCTCCTGACCTGTCCGCTGCTCACCTCAACAGTGTACTTCGTCCATTGGCCTGTTCTGCTCCACGCTGTCTCTGGTGAATCCTCTTACCACACCTGCACCTCTGGCCTGTACCCCAGTTTTGTATGCATCAATAAATAAATCTTTAAAAAAAAGTGTGGGGTGGGGGAGGTTAATATAATATCAACAGAAGATCACTGTAACAATAGCTAGTGGGAAAACACAAGTGGAAAAAGGAAGGTCTAAGGACTTCCATCAAAAATGACTAGCCTGTGGTTAACAGGTGAGTCCTCAGGACTTTTGGTCCTCATTTCAATCATTGCACATGAATCAAAATATTCATAAGAACTTATTTTGCTTAATCCATTCAATTATATCTTCAATTTTCTACGGAAAGGTCTGAAAGAAAGAGGACATTTCCAGTCCACTCATATGTCATCCCAAATCACAGCCTCTTGCATTACATCTAGGAAATGAACTACAAGATATTTGGAAAAGGGATGTATGTGTGGGTAGCAAGGAGCAAAAACAAATTTAGAAACAACATTTCTTCTTCCTTAGTACATAATAGCAAACTAAGGAATTGCTTATATGATGTAGAAAGCTAACCTAACTAGTCTGGACCCAAATGGTTATCGAATGCTAGAATACTATATTGTGGGTAAAAGTGATTATACTTTGAGTTTGCGTAACAGATTTCCTTTTAGTAAAACAATATATAGGTTTTTTTTTTTAATGAATTTTAAGACAACAGAAAGAACAGCTTAAAGTTTCCTAAAACTGAACAGGAACTTGATTAAAGAAAACATCATTTAAGCCTACACATTTTGATTCTGTGTAAAATACCTAACCTCCCTGAGCTTTATCTGAACTTTCTTTTACAGTGGGGACACGATATTTAGCAATGAGTCCTATGTGTAAAGCCCCTAGTACAGCATCATGCACAGGAGTTATTCAAATATGTTAGTTCCTTTCCTTTAATCATTCCTGATGATTCCTCCTGTAAGCCCTTAAAATGTGCTTTTTCTCTTCCAATATGACATGAGCTTAACAAAAAAGGAGCCAGGAGTATGTGTGCATTTGGGTCTCCAATGTAGAAGCTAGATATTTTAGACATATGCAAACATTTCAGATTCAAGATTTAAAACCTTTTAAAGGCAGAGACCATTTACTGCTTCATTTCTTTCCAGAATGCAGAGATATTCTTCATAGAGAAGACATCGATGACATAAATAATGGAAGAAGGAGGATTTGGAGAAAAATGGAAACCTGAGAGCCAGAAAGTGGTGAGAAGACTGAGGCAAATAGATGGTGGTTTACAGGAAATTAAAACTGGCCTTTTTTCTGTTGATTTTGCTTTTAACATGGCCACGCAGAATGCGTGTTTGTTTTTTGACCTATTTTCTGATAGATAACTAAGTGCTACAGGACTGAAGTAGATGCTGGGAGTGGGCAGAGGGAGGAAAATGACACATAAACTCTCCTAGTCAGGGCTACGGTGTCTGGATGCCTAATCAGACATCCCATTGGTGCAGTTATTTTGAAAGCCAAAGACAGAGCATGGACTCATACAGTGAAGACTGTGATACTCCAGAGACAGATGAAGGCTGAAAACAGCCTAAAATTCATTTACTGTATTTCTTTCTGGTTTGCCAAATTTTACCTCTTCAAATGTATGTTTGACATCATTTCTGGCAGGCAGGAGTCTAAACTTTGCCATAAATTAAGCCCAAAATTTACTCAACAGCGTAAAGAGCCTGAAAGCTTGGTCTATCGTTGTGTCAACATTGATACCCCAGTGAAAATAAGAATTTTGAAGTAAATGCAAATTTCCTCCTTTTACTGATAAGAAAACAGAGGCCCTGAAATGTAAAAGGTATCCTTTGTATGAAGTTCTGCCCCTAAAACTCAGCTGCCAACTTTCTGTTAAGGGGACTTTGTTAAATTCAATGAATGGGATGGATATAGTTATTTATTTTCTCAAGTTCCTAATTGTTCTGATGCATGTATTTCTTTTTTCTTATAGATCATTTTTCTCTTAAAAAAAAAAATCTGTAAACACAGCTTTTTTTTTTTTTTTTTTTTTTTAACACCCTTGTAATCTGAGGACTGAATAGGGCCATTCCTGACAGGAGAGGTTCCTAAGAGAAGAAAACGATTCTTTTCTTTTGCAATCTTTTGCAACCATTCTTTTCCAGAGATGATGTTCTTGAAAAGAGAGCATGTCTTTCATCACGATTTATTCTTAGGTGAAAATCTCATGAGCATTCAGGAGTATGTCATTCTACATAGCCTCCAAAGAGACTTACTGAAGCCGCTTAAGTTCCTAGGGATGCGATGGGCACTGGAAACCCTATCAATTTGTTTATCAATTTGCAGCTCTAATTTCATGATCTGTGAAACACCAGTGGAAAAGAATCTCCTGCCTCAATATTTGAGAGGATACAAAGAAATCCACAATTACCGTAGACCTGTAAGCTCTGGGTTTTATTATTATACATAGGAAGAGAATCCTCTGTTTGCCAACATCTATAAAGGGGCTGATTTTTCTCAGCTCTATAATAATTGTTTAATATTAAATCAGTCCAAAATTTTAGGGCTTGTTTCTCCGAAACCCTTTGTCTAGCATCAGGCATCCATCTAGATATTCCAGCAGCTGTTAATTTTAGGTTACTGAAGGAAAAAAAAAAAAAATAAGACACTGAATTTTCCCAAATCTTAATGGAAACGCTTTAGGATTTAAATCATCTATAACTTGTGGATGGAGTGAAAAACATTCTCAGTTCATTTTAGAAATCAAAACTGTGTTCAAAATGAATGGAGAGTACAGCTCCTAAGAGGTAACATATTTTGGATTCCTTGTGTGGTTCAATGTCTGTAGCTTGAAATGATTTTTGATAAAACATATATCGAGAGCTGAAAACAATTACCTTAAAAAACAGGTCAAATTTTTTAAAAGCCTGGTAATATGCATCACAAATGCTTTACCTCAGCAGGATTGGGTTGGGCCTATTACATGGCATGGTGAGGGGTACCCCAGAACCCCCAAACCCACCGCTCTAAATAGGTTTTGCCATCTGCCACATGAAGACAAAACATACTCTAGTGCAAGGAACTTTAATACAATTCCTGTGCATTACAGAAAAGAGGAAGGATAAAATTTTCAAACCAACATCAGAAGCTACCCTTCCCCTTGTGGGTAAACACGGAGCCAAACAGGGTGGGCCCAAAGGAGGGTATCTGAGGCCCAAAGGCCTGCCACAAGTCTAAGGCATCTCCAAGTGGGGACCCATAGGAAAGGGGCAGAAGGGGCCCAGCACATGTGGGACAGAAGAAGCCAGATCAAAGCAAGATAAACACTGTCGTTGTTAACCTCCCCTCAGGTCTCTCACCCACTTCTGTTTCTACTAGTCAAGACCAAGAAGCCAGTGCGTCTTCACAGGTCTATCTGCTCTATGGGCCTCGTCCAGGTCTCCTTCTGGCTCTCCATCCTGCTTCCTTCTTTCTCCAGTCTCCTCTCCAGCTTCCCCTCTTCCTGCACAGCTCCACTCTTCCTTGGGTGAGGCAGGGAACCTGGAACCTCCCCTTTGCCACGGGACCTCCACATCACTGGCCTAGGGCTTTGATTTCAACCTGAAAGCTTCAGGCCCCTTGCCCTGCAAAAATATTTCCTCTTGTCCATCCCACCTTCACCACAGTCTCCCTGAAATCCCTGTCTCCAGGGAGCTGGGGCCTATCTTCACTGTCCCAAGCTTGCTTTCTTCTGGAAACTCTCAAAGAGATTAGAATGCAAGTCTCACACTGGTAAAGGGAGATAGGAAGAGCGAGTATCTAATTCTGGGGACGGTCCTGCTTATTTCAGAGAACCATCAGCCCTTGGGAGTCTCAACAGCAGCCGTTCCGTCTCCCCACCTCTCTCTCCATCACCTTTGCCTCCTGCTCAGCAGCCGAGGCTGCCACAGCACGGTTGGTTTCACTAAAGAACCAGGCATGAGGCTGCCGTGGTGGGCAAAAGGCCTACATTTGCCCTCAATGTCGCCAAAGCTCATTAGATCCCATGAATCAAATATTTGCTTTTGCATTCAACACACAGTGCTAGAAACACAAATTTCTGGCACAGCTAAGCCTTGCATGACGTGAGTTTTGATAAACCAGCAAATTTTCCTGCTGACATTCCTCAGGTTCCCTGCTTTCCTGGGCCTAAAGGCAGTGTCAGTTATCTGCTGCCCTCTCTTGAATTTTAGGGCACACTGCACTCATAAATAGGGCCTGTCACCTAAAGTAGCCTCTTTTTCCTGTCTGGGGGCAGGTTCCACTTTCTGGCTTAGTTTTTCTGATGAACAGCAAAGAATCTTCCAGAGCCTGGGAGAACAGTAGTTTCACCACCCCCATTCCACCCCCATCTCTGAATACTGCTGTCTCGGCTGCTGTTCTTCTGTGATAAAAGCAAAACCCATTTCCTACAACAAAGAAGTCAGTGAGTTCTAAGCCATAGTATTGGGTTTCCTTTCTCTTCTTATCTTAGCCAAATTGATCCCCAAACTCCTCTCTGGACTGATCTTCTCATTCCTCTAAAACACACACATAGTTTTGGTGATAAGGATCCTGGAAGAAAATGAGGGCCTGACTACACTCTATATGCCCATCCGGCAGACCCCATTTGTCCTTCTAAGTCATTATCCAGGTTGAGGTCCTCATAGAGGTGACAGGTTACAGAGAAATCAGAAGGTCTTAATGAAAGTTAGACCTGCTGAGCTGGTTGACTCTGTTTTCTGTGTTGTCCTGCCAGCCTCTCCTACCTACAATCCTCTCACTGGGAGTTTGGCTCCTCCCCCTGTCTCCCTGATGGCATCTCACCACCCCAGCCTCATGGCCCCTGGCCATCTCCCCCACATCCTTGTCCCAAACTCAGGTATGAAGGACTAGGTGAGAATAGACTCACTGGAAATTGAAGAGCTACTGAATCAAAGAAATTATTGTCATCTCTTCAAAGTCAAAGGAGCTCTTTGAAGAATAAGACAACGATAATGTCATGATCAGAAAGAGAATGAGAGACAGTGTCTAAGAATCAAGTTCTATCAGCAACAGTTTTCTGCCTGGTCTTTAGTGGCTTCTCTCTGTGTCTCACTCATTCTTCAAGTTACATACCTCACTCTGTGACTCTTTCATAATTGATGGTAAATAATTTTCCCCTCAGAGCCCTCCCTGGTGGCTCACAGGGTTAAAGTGCAGCGCTATGAAGCTATCCACAGCCATGGCAGTATGAGTTCGATCCCCACCAGGGAGCTGTCTCACTTGCTGCTCCCCTGAGCAGTGTATTTCAGTTAATCTGCCTGTTCTGTTCCCCACTCTGTCTCTAGTGAATCCTCTCACCTCTCATACCTCTGGTCTGTACCCTAGTCTTGTATGCATAAATAAATATATCTTAAATATATATACATATATATATATATATATATATATTTTTTTTCCCCTTCAGCTGATCTTCTAGCCCTTTGGTCTCATGCCAGACATGTTCCTTCTCTGACCAGGGATATGGAAAACAAAATATCCCTAGGAGCTCAATGGGGAAGCTTTTCATGGGTAGAGAGGAAAGAAGAAGAAATACAGATTGCCCCAAGCTCCAATCAGACCATTAGAAGACTAAAATGCACCAAAAGTATGGAAGCCCTCACAAACTGCTAGACAAGTCAATCTGAACCAGGGCGAAATTCTGGGGCATGATCCCCATGTGATTATATGGGGCCCTTCACTCAGGAAAATGCTCTAAGGTTACACTCTTGAAATCATCATTTTCAAACAGGACCTGCACTATGGTTTTACATGGGCCCCAGAGATGAACAGCCTGATCCTGCCCAGCAAATGGGGAGCCCAGTTCTGGGGTCTCTCATGGTCTATGGAAATGCTGAGTTAATACAGGTTTTTTTTTGTTTTGTTTTGTTTTGTTTTGTTTATCATGGGAAGTAGAACGAAGTGTATATGTCTGGTGTCTGTTTCCATTCTCTTAGTTAGAAGGCATCCTTGGGGGGGGACAATGCAACTTGGCAGAATATGGTCACATTCTGGGGGACCGCAGGCTTGGTCAAGTACAGAAAGAGAAAGCTTCCATGGAGAACCATGCAAAGTGCCTGGAAGGAACCATCACGGCAGGGAGAAAGAAGCTGAGCAATTCCACACAGGGAAGGTAGTTCAGTAAAAAGAGACTTCACAAGCAACTCCCAGGGGTAACTGTTGTGACTAGAAGCAATAGACAAGAGAAACCATTTCTTCCAGTTTCTTCCCTTTCAACTGAAGCCACCAGGTCCCTGATGCATCTTGCATTTTTTACGTCTCCTACTGTTTGTTCTGAATGCCTCCTGAGCTGAGACAGAGAAGCACTACATCAACACAATTTATTTTATTACCATGCCATGTCAGGGCATATAACTCTTGTTCCCATTAGGGTGACATGGTGCTGTGCTGTTCTGTGAGCATATATGGATACATATTATCACAATCACTGCAGAAATACATTTATGGAGCACCCACACCTTTGCAAATACCACAAAAAGAACAGAGGGCAGTCGACATACCTAGGCAACTTAACAGGAAACAGATATTTCTGATTTAATTCAACTGCAGAAAAACCAAACCAAACCAAAAAAAAAAAAAAAAAAAAACCACTTGAGATTTCCTCTCTCTGTCTGCTGTATGGTGGCAAGAGAGACCTCTAAAGCACATAAAGCTCTTATCTCTGTTCATTCCCCAAAGAATAATAGATCAGTCAGAGCTCTGATGCTGTTTTAATAATGTACAATTTACAATTCATTGGTTACCAAGCACTCACAGTATAATTAATTTTACAGACCTGTTCAGCAAATCCACATGGTTTTATACAATACAGGGAGAGGGGGGCAGAAGATCCCAGGGGAAGGGGATGGCAGGAGCAGGCAAAGGGAAAAAGCCATCTCCAATTCTCATTCTTACCCAGGTGGGCAAGTCCTACCACAGTCCTGGGCAGATGGACATGGACAGGTTGGTGTCAGGTATATAGCAGAGTTTGAGTTTAATGTACAAATATCTCCCCACCTAAAGTTTACAGAAACTGCAATTCTTTTTTTTTTTTTTTAATATTTACTTATTTATGCATACTGGGGCACAGGCAAGAGGTACAGGAGAGGTAAAAGGATTCATCAGAGACAGAATGGAGAGCAGAACAGGAAGCTATATGAAGTACACTGCTGAGGGGAACAGCGAGCAAGGCAGGGGAGGTCTGCCACGCCATGTGGATCAGTTCCAGGGCCAGGGATGGAACTTGCACTGAAACCATGGTTCACTTGCAGTGCTGCGCTTTAACCCATTGCACCATCAGGGAGAGCCCAGAAACTGCAATTCTTAAGGGTATCATATTCATTTTTCCAGAAAGATCTCATGATGCACTCGACCTGACTGACCTGACTAACCCACTGGCTGTCCCTCAAGCGTCACTGTTTTAAAGGAAATAATCTCCCTCTCCTTGTTAACTCCACTCTCCTGCAAACCAGAATTAAGCAGCATCTGACCCCACTTTCCCTCCCTAAAGCAGCAGTAGCAGCTGGGGTAGGAACAGTGCAAGGAGAGACAAGGATTCTCTGCCGCTTTCATGACCCCCCAGAGCACCATCATTTACTTGACGGGCCTCTGGAAAAATCACAGAGAATTCTCAAAGTCAAATAAAATTCCCTTGAAATATGTCCAAGTATATTTTTGATCACTGACCAGCTTTGTTTTTAAATCTCTGTTCTGAACCATTTGGATTTCCCAAATATGTCATGTTTTAATTTAAGATCAGTTTCTCCAAAAAGAAGACTACTACATTGTTTGTTGTTCTAGGTAAAAACAGAACATGAAGACTAGGGTGCAAGTGGGCTCAACATATTTTGATTTATTCTGAAAGTCTGTATTGTTCTTTTTGTGTTTCTGAGTCCTGAGCCTGGGATTCACACGTATGTAGGCTAATTATAAATCCACTTATTCTCCATCATTAAATAAAGTTCCAAAATTTATGTTTGTCCTATGAGAACTTTTAAGATTCACCCATCAGATATGCACTATGAGATACAGAACTACTTTTATCACTCTGCACATTACATTCAAATGACTTAAGTGTTTTATAGCCAGAAACCTATAATCTGGAACATTCCAAAAATGTGTATGTCCCATACATGAGAGTTAAGTTCTAAGCATTTGGGTGATCATGTCCTTTGGCTAGAGGTGAAGAACTGGGATTTACTGGCAGATTGGGCTCAGAACTTGGCTTTGTTCCCAGCTATCATGCTTGGATAACAGTAGTTCTGTATCTGATAGTTCATATCTGATGAATGAATCTTAAAAGTTCTCCTAGAGTCCCTCTCTGGTGGCGCAGTGGGTTAAAGCACAGCAATAAGAAGCTAAAGCCACTTCCGCATGAGTTCCATTCCCACCTGCCCCGGAGGTGACCACATGGTGTGGCAGACCTCTCCTGACCCACCCGCTGCTCCCCTCAGCAGTGTACTTCATCGAGCTGCCTGTTCTGCTCCCCACTCTGTCTCTGGTGAAGCCTCTCACGGCCCCTGAGCCTCTGACCTGTACCCCAGTTCTGTATGCACAAATAAATCTTTACCAAAAAAAAAAAAGAAAAAAAAAACAGTTCTAGAAAAAGATAAATTTTGGAACTTTAAATAATGACGATAAGTAGATTTATTGTGGTGATGGTCTTGCAATGTATCCAAATATTGATTCATTATACTGTGCTGAACCTAACAGAACGTTCTATGTCAATTAAATCAAAAAGATTCAATGAGTTAATGCCTTATAAATTACTTAAGAGAAAATAAAGTTGAAAATATTTACTTCCCAGTCTTTTGGAAAAACTAGAGGAGATTATTTGCACTGAGTGGTCAGTAGAATGCCTTGTTGTGGTGTGTGTAGATAGTTAAGTGGTTATTATTTTGTTGATATTACTCAGTCATAGTGAGTAATTTTGTAGGTTTAGTTATTGCTCTTATTCGAATTGTAGATAATAACCAGGGGCCCCCTGATCAACATCATTTCATTCTGACCTGACGTGGACCATAGTGGGTTATGATTTCTAGACTCTCACCAGGGTAAGTGGGGAGAGATGAAAGGCAATGCTCGTTTCAAAGGTTGAATTGTCCAAAATAACCCCACTCTGAGTAGACTGGATTTCCCTTCACTGGAATTCCAAATGGGGTGATAAACAAAGGTGGTATATTGTTTCCAGAATGTCAAAGATAACAGAAACTCCTCTCCCTTAGTACACAAAGTAGCTTCCAAATATAACATGTAATATGAGGCAATTTCAGCAATGGAGGGAGAATGGGTATTAGGCCAAACATAGAAAGACACTCTTGCTTTTATCAGGCATCTTGTTAGAAATGTATGTAGGTGCATTTATAAAAGAATGGAAGTCTTTGAGAGTACAAGGGACATGGAATACAATTGCGTCCAAATGCTAATGGTTTACTATGTCCTCAACCCTTTTTTAAATGCATTGCATCCGTTAATTCACTTAACTTCTCAAAACTATCATTAAGATGCCCATTTTACAGATAAGAGAGATGAGGCACAGAGGGTAAATCCAAGGTGACACAGACTTCTTTTTCCCTATAAATCGAAAATCAGCCCTATGACTACTTGAATAATTGTCGAAGATCATCTGGATAGGTGTTCTACTTGAAACCGGGGCTGAAATTAGCAATGGCTTAAAACGTTGGTGTGAGATTATAAAGTTGAGCAGTGTGTTGAAGTAGGTTTAAGGATGGTGGGATGTGGGCCGGGGGGAGTCATCTCTAAGGAACTAACGATGAAACAACCCCAAGAAGATGCACTGAGTCCCTTATAATACTCCACACTTGTCACATTAGGGGTATGGAAAGGAAGGTAACAGTTCTCACGTGTTCTTCCCCCTGGGAACCACAAACTAGTTGAATGCATGCGGTTGGGGCAAGAGAGACCCATTCGGAATGCTGCAAAAGGGGACAGAGCATTGTCTGAAAATACTCACAGACTGGCACAGGATCACCATCTGGAAAGCTCTTTCATAACAAGGCAACTCCTCGTGAATCCTGGGCCCCACCGTGTGCACTGGGAGGCAACATTGGCTCTCTCCTTCCAAACAGCAGAGTCTTTGGTGGGGGGGGAGGGAAAAAAAAAACGGGTGGCGGTTTCCTGCTGGCTCTAAACTCTTGTCGCCTGAAGGCAGCCCCTCCCTTGGCTGCCAGCCAGGTTTTTAGCTGGGAATCCAACGGGAATTTCCCTCTGGCTGCCCAGAGCTGGCCCTTTGGCAGCACCATGCCACTGCCCAGAAGCATTTATCTGTGGCAGGGCTGCAGGACAGCCCAGCACTGCTGGGGCTCCAAGTGTCCTATTAATATATTTATATTTGGCGCGAATAGAATGGACCAATGAGGGACGAGCAAAATGAACCAATCGTGTTCATCAGCTTATTAGTTAATTATTCTGAGCCAGATGGACTGATTGGCCCTAGAATGGTCCAATCAGTTACTCAGAACTGAAAGTGGGCCAATCAGGCGGGTATTGACTAGGATGGGGGCGGGAAAAGAAAGAGTATTTAAGTCGCGGGCTTGGCGAGGCCAGGCCTCCTTGGCCTCCTCAGAAGCACCGTCAAGCAGCTAACCCTCACATGGAGGGAAACGGCTTTCCGGCCAGCAGCGGCTGCTACTGCCTAAAAAAGCAGGAAGGCCCTCGGCCTGCTGTCTCAAAGAACTGTTGATGGTGATATGGGCCAGGAACTCACGTAGAGCTGTAACGCAGATGTTTCTGACACCGTCCCTGGTGGCCACGGGGCCGGCCAGTGCTGCCCACCACTGCTGATGGGTCACTGGCCTCTGTCTAGGTCACTTCTGAGAGTTGCTAACATGGCGTGTCTGGTCCTCCAGGGCCTGTACCCTCAGTTGCAGTGCGGTCCAGCATCTGGTGCTGTCCATCCCGACCTTCAGAGCGAGGCCGAAGGCCGGTGTGGGGTCACCTCAGCGACCCCGCCTGTGGACTCCTGTAGCTTCAGAGAGTTGGATCCCGGCCCCCTGCTTGCCCACTGCCACATGCCCCAGGCCTCATTGACTGGACAGCACCATCTTGGGCGAGTGGCCTTTTATTTGGGGCTTCTGGACACTGTGGACATGATGTGAGGTGAGTCTGCCAGCCTTAGTCACTTTATTTTCTCTGTTCAGTTGTTGTCCCCTTGGCCTGAGTAGGCTGGCAATTGTGTGTGTAGGTGAGAACCCACAGTGACCTGTCCCCTCTTGGGCTCTGTCCTTGAATGGCAGTGGCAATAGCTCCCCTTTTTTCTGTTTCTCTCAGATCAGCTACTCTTCCTCTTAAAAGTGGATTAATCTCTTTCTTTTCATGTCTCCACATTCCTCAGCAAATGTTTGCCAGTTTCCTCTTTATCACTAGAGACTTAAAAAAATTTTATTGAAATATTTTATGTCCTTGTTCATTTGTCACAGTTTAGGGTTTCGCTCTTCAGAGTGATCACTGTAGCGCTTCTACTATCAAAACACCTATATTTTTCCACTTCTGTCATTTGTGTCCTCTCCCCACCCCAAATTTGCACTGTTCCCCCTCTGCCTCCCTTTCCCTTCCGGGATGCCTCAGATTTCTGGTCTCATTAGCTGCTTTTCCTACATCAAGATTTACCCAACAACCAACCATAGCCTCTCCTGTTGGGACAAGCAATCCCTCTTCCCACCATTTGTACGTATTTGTCACTGTGTCTGAGTCTATCTTTCTAGGAGAGCAAATTTGATTGGCTCAGTTTGTCTTTTTCTAAATAGAATTGTAGATCTGGCCCGTCAAGGGTCTTCTGCTTTTGAGGGGATACCCACTCCTACCCCAGTCAGCTGTGAGACGAGCAGTGTGGGGTGGTATGGCACAGAACATGGACCTGGGCACTGCTCTTTCTGCAGTGATTCTGCAAACTGACTGACCCAAGTCAGATCTGGCATAGGGTGACCCCCAGGGGAGCGTCACTGGGCCTGGATCGAGGCCCTGATTCAGCAGCAAACTGATTAAACTTCCTCCAGAATGTCAGGGTGTATGCTCAAGTTGTTCTTGTTTTGCTTACTCCTTATCTGGGATCATTCGCAAGATGCACAAGAGTATGCACGTGCTGTATTGGGCCTTAGCTTCCCTCATCTCCATCACTTCCATCTAAAGCCAGCTCTGGGTTTGCTCACATTTTTCTTCTGGTGGGACTTTGGTGTCTGCTCTATGTATTCCCCCTCCTTTGACCTCCGCCAAACAGTTTTTAGCTTAGTTACTCTCTTGTAAGGACTAATAGTTGGAAGGTATTCCCTATTTTTCTGAACCACACCCGTGACAGACAGATACCTTCTGCCGTAAGGGCATACAGGGTTATGAATGATATGGAGCTGATGACTCTCAAGTGTCTAGTGTCAATTGTATTTGTCACTGTGGCTTCAGCCAACTTTGCTCAGTGTTGCTTGTCTCCCCCAGTCATACATACACACATCAAATTCCTAGGGTTTGTTTTGGTTTTCAGCAAAAAAGAAAAAGAAAAAGAAAAAAAGAAAGAAAAAGAAACTATCTCCTCCCCAGCTTAGCTTAATTTGGGTTCATTGGATTTTTCTTAATATTTTTACTCCCAACCCAGTCTATCTTTTGGTGAACTTTTTCTCTTTCCTCATGTCTAAACCCTTTTTTACTTACTCTTTTAGATCTTTGATAATCACTTACTCCATGGCAACCCCCAATCTACCCTACTTATTACCCAAAATAATACAAGTTACTCTGATCTTTAAAAAAAAAAAAAAAAAAAAAAAAAAACCGCCCCTAGTACTCCAAGGTCACATCAGATATTTTTCCAAAGGCAAATGCTATGGGCATCCTAAGTGCCCCTGAAATAGGAGGCCCTGGATAATGGGTAAACTTGAGCCCACTGGGGAAGAGGGAATCTGTCTCACAGAAACTAGGCATCATGAATAGCTTTAAAGGTGAGCTCATCAAGACCCTGGTATGGTTCACAATGGGAGATGTCCATTTGCCCCTCAAAAGACATTTTTCACAAATCCTTCAACTCTGTGGTTCTTTTATCATCCAGGGAGGTTTATAAGATTGTGGATGCCAGACCCCCACCTAGACGAAACAAGTCAACCTCTGGGCTTGGAATCAAAACATGAGTATGTTCAAATTCTCTAGGTGGTTCTAACATGCAGCTATGATTGAGAACCCTCCCGTAGTAGCTTACAAAACTTGGCTATGCATTAGAATCACTAGGGAGCGTTAAACAACACTGATGCCTTGGCCTTACCCTCACAGATTTTGATTTAATTAATCTGGGTTTTAGCCTGGCCATTGAGATTCTGAAAGCTCCCCAGTTACTTATAATATGCAGCTGAGATTGAGAACCAGTGCTTTAATGGATGTCTGAACTCTCAACATCAGGCTGTCCACTGCTCACTAAAGTTTCTGGTTGACACAAAATATATATTTCCTTGGAGAAAGGTGATGCTTTTCTTAATTACTTACTCCATGGCAACCCCCAATCTACCCTACTTATTACCCAAAATTACTCCTCCTTTAGTGTGAACGTGTTCTAGAAGTAGACTTGCCAGATTGAATACAGGACATCCAGTTAAATTTTAATTTCAGATAAATAACAAATTTTAGCATGTCCAATATAATATTTGGGATATGCCTGTTACACTAAAAAAATTCACTGAATAGTTTATATTATCTGAAATATAAATTTGATGGGCATCCTATCATTTTGATTTGCTAACTTGGTCAATGCTATCTAGAAAGCTCTCTGACTGTAGGCTATAGGTGGAGCATTGAAAAAGCAGAGAGAGACAGTATGAGAAGAAGGCTTGAGAAAGACTAGAGAAAATCGCAAGAAAGAATAGCTATGCCAACCCAAAAATATTTGAGTTAAAATCAAAATACCATTCTGCCACATCCTTGTGAAAAAACAACAGAATCTCCTCTCTCTCTGGAGTTTAAGTGGCACAAGGACCCGGACATTGGTGATACAAATTACTCCTTGAGACTCTAGTGTGACCATCTTCATTGGCAGACATCTTCAGTCTAGAATGGTATTCTTGCTCAGACAAGAGTAAGGTACCTGTGTTATCCATGGCTAACTCATTCACAAATGTTCTACATTTTTAAATTTAGAGTTCACTATATTTAGAATTACAAATTTATGAAAATTCTAAATGTAGAATTTAATTAAGAATTTAATTAAATCTCAATATAGAATTTAATTATACTGAAGTTCTCGAAATGTTTGGCTTTCACTCAGGACTATTGTAACCTGCTTCCAGAATATTAAGCAGAAAGAATATCTTCAAAATTAGAAAAAGAAGGGATGTAAATCAATAAATATGAAAAACATGCCTAAACTAAATTGTTCTTGGGTACACTAACCCTATTCTCCACATCAAGTCACCTGTCTGTATTTTCAAGAACACTTTTCATTTCACTTTTCTTTTTGTCCTCATTACATATGTAGACACCCAGGGGATTTTCCATTCACTGGTTTCCGAGTTATCCAAGACAGAATGTACTTAAATTGGGGAACATAAAACATCAGCAGACCTAGGAGAACTGTATCTACATCCAGAACTCCCTCCTTAGATTCCTGAGGTTCAACCTAGTAGGTTACCATGTCTAGCAGAACAAGTTTATTTATGAACATCTTTTCATTTCCCAGTTAAGTTGACATTTAGATTGTTAAATATGACTGAGCCTGAAGTCAGCACTCCAGAACTAAATGGGAGAGATTGCATTGACCCAAGCAGGTTTCACACAGTTGAGAGCAAAGCAAATTCTGTTTTTCCTCCCTCCTCACCTCCCCCAACCACTCCCTTCACTGTTTATATTCTTCAGTTTTTTTCTTACCATCACCTCATTGTCTTATCTGATAATGCCTTGGAGTGACAGCTCCTTAGTTCTTTGAGATAATTTGACTCTGGTTTGGAGAGCTGCCTGAAACAGATAGGGACTTGTACCCTTCTCATCCCATCTCCCTAGACCTTCTCTTAAAGTGGAAATAATATTGCCTTTCCATAGATCATCTAAACAAGAACATCTAAAAAGTGCTTTTTGCCTTCTAGTGAAGAGAATATATTTTATTCTGTGGCAGGTCAAAGCAAATTAAGTGTTTACAATGAGAGAAACCCACCTTGGCTTTGCCCTGGGACTGTGGAAACTCCCATTGATGCTATCCCTTCCCAAGAACATAACTAAGTAGCTTGCAGTGGGAAGATCAGGTAATGCTGCTTCTCAGTTTATCTGTTCCCCAAATCAACTTCTTGCAGGATTTCTTTCCATCCTCCCTCTGCATAAAAGTTAGCTTTGGAACTGAGCTAACTGCCAGGAAGGGCACATTTGGTCAAGTAAGGTACTGCCAATAATGTTAAGACCTGTTGGGCAAGCTGATCAAGTTCCCCATTTCTCTAGTGTAAGCTGCCTGGTCTTTTCCATGATGGAGATAAGCACAGCTGTAATCTACCATGATCCAGAGCTTATTCACAGATCACAGCTGTGTAATTTCAGGTAACATGCTTCCCTTGTTTGGATTTGTTTAACATTGTTAAATATATAGTCAGACCATCTGCACAGTATTTTTTTTAAATTGGAAATTACAACCATAACTTCCTTTTTATATATCAATAAACTAAACAGCAAAATTTCAAAGGGATCCTTCTGCACCAAGCGCTGGAGCAGAATGCCCGTCCCACGCCACACCACTGCCTAATTGCACACTAATTGGACAAACGTGATTAAATATTTCAAGATCTTTACTAATTGCCTCTATTTTAGCTTTAAAATTTGCTTGCCACCAACAAATTTAATGACACTGGTGTCTAGTCATCAGCAAAAAGCCCAAGAGTTGCTCTTTAAAATGTACCTAGTCAGAGTATTTACTGATTGTGCATTGTTTCCAATGTAGCTTAATTAGAAATCCAATCAGTTCGCTAAGTCTAATTATACTTGATTTGTAGATTCAGACTATGATACATAATGAAGCCAAGCCACTAACAGTAAACGTGCCTGAAATGTAACAATAAGAGAAATATTTTTTAATGTATGTCTTATCATTTTAGAAAATCAAGCAATACACACAATCTACCATGAGGGGGATTTTGGAGGTCTGAACTTTTTAAAGTTTCCTTGAAACGGGTTCCATTTTAGTCCATAAAACCTGCTTTGAAAGATCATGGTCAGAAATTATTTCTATGTCTCCATATTAATGATGGAAAAGAAAAGAAAGACAGTTGCTTCCTAACCATTCTGAGAAACTTTTGTGGCATTACTGCAAAGAAATCACTTTTATGAAACTGATAGGGTCATAAATGGACACAGTCTTGGGATTCTTATTTAAAATTTTGGTCTTCCCAGAAATTTGGTTTAACTGTCTTGGAAAATGTCTTATCCAGTTTACATAAGCTTATGTTCAAATACACAATGGATATACTTTTGTGTATACACAGCATTTTACTAGAGGGAAATTGTTCTAGTATTAGTATGTATTAGTGCCTATCTGTAATAATTTGCAATCACTTATTGGCCTGTGAAAATAGACTAGGTGAAGTAGAGCAAAGAAAAGATGCCTCAAAAAATTAATACAGGCTAAACTGGCAACTATCACTCCTTCAGTCATCCAAATAGTGTGTGTCTGTGGACTCTAAAGGGTCCTAAGACCCACCACTTCTCATCCCCAGAAGACTGGTGCTTCCTTCTAGGCATAAAAGATAGTCCTATCACAACCATAAAATGCTCCTGGTGCTGAGAAAACCATCTCACCTGGAATAGTCCTCTATCACAAAGGTGAACTATAAGGATGTTAATGATGACCTTAGTGCAAATCCATCAGTCAGAGGCCCTCACTTACAGAAGTCACTTACATTCAAACGCAGTGGGAGAAATGCATAGATGAATTGGGGTGGAGGGAAACTGGGAGCAAAGAAATGTGATTGTTAAGTTTTAGGGGTATTACTGAAGATGATTCAGAGCAATCTGAAACTCTCAATTATGGTTGATTCAACAATATCCTGTTAAATTGTTACTTGAATATTGTTATCCGTTATCTTTTCTTTAACATAGAAGTTATCTTTTTAGAACAACCATAGTCCCCAAGAAGCACAGAAATATTCTTGACCAAAAGACTGCAAAAGTACAAAATATGAGCAGTTTCGAGTCTTAAAAAACCTGTCATTAAAAAAAAAAAAAAGGCCACTCGCACTTATTCTGGACTTGTCCTTAAAAAGCTTCGAGATAAAATCACTCCATTAAAATTGTGAGAGTATGTGTGTGTTAAGAATTCCTAACAAATACCATAATTTTTCTTTCTCTTACTGCTTTAAAGCTTTCGTAGCATGAACAGAAGTACTGAGTATGGGGGGCAGTCCTTTGCCAGCAGTTCTTTTTCTTTTGACATAGTCCTGAGCAGACACGGCCTCTGGCCAAGACCCTTTTTTGCTTTTCTTTGAGTAAATCTTACATCTTTGTACTTTAGAGTCAGGTTTTATTGATTAATTTCTCAGAATGGAACAAAATGCTAATCATGGAGTTGTTGTTTTTCTCCAATCAGAATTTATCACACAGACCCTTGGCGTGACAGAGGAAGCCCTCATTAGCCTGGGTGGGACGTGACACTGGGAAATGTCAGTACTTCCCTTTCCAAGGAGGGGTTGCTTTCTGAATATTACCACCCAGATTTCCAAACACTGTGAGGTATGGAAGCTGAGAGGAGACACAGATCCTTCTGTTTCTCTAGGCTGGGGCCGGGTATTTCCCACCTTCATTAACTGACCGTGGTGGGAAAAAAAAGAAAAGATTATAAATACAAAACCTGAACTCAACACCAGCTATTCAAAAGCAAAAGTTGACAATCATGCCACCCATTCAAAATAACATGATTTCTGTATGTCTGACATTTCGTGGAAATTGAATCAGTTTTTTACATATTGTTTGCTAGTAAAAGAAAGTATAGGTCTTCACAAATGTCTAGAAAAATGAAGGAGGAAAAAAACTGTCCAGTGCTATCACTGCACTTTTCAACAGTGGAGAATTTTTAAAGGAGGGTTTGTTGGTTTGTTCCTTTTTTTCCTCACAGCTTAGTTTTATCTTTTCCTCTTCTTATTAATAAGGCCTGGCCCCTCGTTAACATGCAGCCAGAGCTTAATGAGCCCTGCAGACTCCTGTAATTTCTTCACTGTTGAAAATGCCTGACACTAATCTATGCCATTTATACTAATAAGAGGTGGATCAGCTGATATTTGGTGCAATGAAAATATGCTAAATATACTTTATTGAATTGCACATAGGTAGTTCTTCCCAGTTCTCTGTATTACGGCAACAGATGCACAATCATTACCTCTGTGCTGTATGTGGAGCAAAACCTTCACTTTGAATAAATGAGAGAAGAGGAGTCAGACGTGTGATATGTCAGCTTCCTTTTTTAATTTTAATGCTGACTACATGGACTTTGAAACTCTCACCTCAGAAAAGCCATCTTTCCCAGGATTTTCAAAACACAAACACAATGCTTCCCATTAAAGCAGCAGTGAAATGAAGCTCTGACCTAAAATATGATGTGCTCTATTAAGTGGACTTTAATGAATGCTAAATTCCAATGGATTTTGCATAGAGCTTATTAATTACATCCATAAAGATTCCCGAAGAGCTCTTGGTGATTAGTAATTTTCTAATGAGTACCAGAGAAAGTTTTACCCATCTTAATCTACATTAAACGTGTTATATGAGGCAAAAGCAAACTTTTTCATTTCTGCATTGCTGTTCTGTTTTGTTTTTGTTTGATGATGCTGCTGTATTTGCGTTTCTACTCTTACGTGCCGAGAGCACATGACTAGAGACTGCTGCAGGTGTTAGTAAACGTTTCCAACACTTGTGTCAATACCTGTTTTTGGCTCAGACATCACACACCAGTGGGTGCTTTTTAAAACCTTATTTAAAATCTCCATAATTATTCAAAACAGTCAACTATGGCTGTATCCTCCGAGATGTGCTGTGAATAGGTAGAGGCTCAAGGGTCCTGAACTAAACATTTTTATCTGTGGACCCTCTCCTGGAAGACCCCCAGGACATGATAGTACAAGGTCCCCCAGTGAGTGAGTTCAGCTAGGTAGGCACATTGTCTGGGCAGAAGTTGATTACAGCATTGGAATCTCTAAGTTTGCAGGTAGAGGTCTGGAGGGTGATGTGGAAGCAGAGAAAAGGTGAGATATCACATAGCATCCAGATCCTCAATTTCCCACTCCCACCTACGTTCTCTACATTTGACAAAACCCCCGGACCACTTCTGTTTGACAAGATGCCCAAACTACTCAGTGAGGAGACTATGAGGTAGAGCTGTGGATGCAGATTTCACATGTGTTTGACTGTGTTCTGTCAGCAAGCACTTCTGTCTTCTAACCAGGATTTCCCTGGAACGTGGTTTGTGTTCCTTCGGGCAGTATACCTTGTACTTATCTATGGACACAGTTTTCAGATTTTGAGATGTCCTTTGATTTATATCCCCCCAAAGAATTATGGGTCTCTTCCATCTCCCCTCCCTCCCCCTTCTCCTGGACAATTGCTGTATCTGTACCTTCTAGAATCTCTTGCCTCTTAACCTTTGCCAGCACAGGTGCAGTAACTCCCCAAAGATTAACAGTCTGGTTGTAGGTGTGATTGAAATTAGCTTGGCTTCCCTTCAGAATCCCTTGCCCCAGCCTACTAAATCACCTCCTGTAATCTTGTGCACTTAGGCAAAGCAAACAAAATAATCTGCCAGGAAATACTAATGGGGCAGTGTCAACACAGACATCAGTTGTATTAACTGTCCCATTATTATTACTCTGCTCCTTAAATCCAATCAAACTTCACTTCCCACTCTACAGGGGTTGGATGTTAATTAGAAAAGATGTGTGTTAGTATGTACTTACTTGAACACATGCGTGCCCCTTCCCATACCCACTTGCCCTCACCCATGCACAGGGGTGCCCGTGCAGACACAGGTCCCATTGCTAATGCATTTAACTCGCAAGTGCCAACCCATGTTCCCAGTTTGTTCTAAGTCAGGAAAGCATGCATTCCGCGTGCGTGTCTTGTGCCCTGCATCTCGACATTTTCCAACAGATGTTAGCTAATGTGGTTGTAGAAGGTTCACAGTGGATGCTGCGAGCCCAATAAATCTTCCTCTTAAATGCAGGCACTCCACCATCCCAGCATCTTATACCTATAATACATTTTAATTACTTGGCTATTCAAATGATACTAAATTAGATTTGCACAGAACAGCACCGTGGATTTCTCAATTTACATGTAACCCACCACAAACAACATAAAATCGGCAAGTGCACTTTTATTAGAACTTGCAGGAGCTACTGAAGTCTGATACCTTTAAAATTATTAAGTGACAAAGATTACTAGCACTGAGGTTCTACTTTGCTTCCCCATTAGCCATTTAGGTGACAGCTGCTGTATTACACATAAAGATGAGCCATTCCTTGAGGGATGATAGTGGTTCCGCTGTGACACTGCTGGCATAAAGCATTATCAGACCATGGCTGTGCTTGGAGCCATCACAGTCTCCTAGGCACCTATCAGTACCCTCATTATCTGCATCACAGAGTGCCGGGAACAACACTGCCAGGCCTCACAGCTTCGCAGCTCATTTGAGAAGCGGAAATTAAATGTCCCAGGAGAGAAAACAGGCACACTGTAACAGCACCGGCGCTCTACACCAATAACATGTCGACCGCTGTAGCACGGACTTCTATCTCATTAATTTAATAGGCTCCTGGAATGAGGATGGGAAGGTAGAGAGGCAGGCTTGACAAGAGATTACTGAGCGGCGCCGGCTTTGTGTGTCTGGTGAGCTCATAACAGAACGAGGACTTACCGTAGGTATCACAGCTCTTCAGATATTTGTTGGGGCTTCGAGAAGCCCTGAAGAGCAAAAAGAAATGAAGGGGGGAGGGTGGAGGAAGAGGAAGGGAAATCACTACATGGGGGCAAAATTAGCTGATCATAAACATGATCTATGTTTATGTTATGTAGCGTTCCTGCATAAGAGGGGGAAGACCAAGAAGGCTGTATTTTTAATAAAGGTGCTCTTTGCACATAGCTAAAGAAAAAGTGTGTGTATGTGTGTGCGTGCGCATGCAGGCATGTGTGAGACTATTGAACAGAAGCCCTTGCCCTGCTAAAATTGTATTTTATAGTACTATTTCCATAAAATGTACAAGTAGTTTTGCAGCAAAAATACCAGCACCTTTATGATGAAAGTGACACCAAGCAAAACAAACCTCAGAACAGATCATCCAGATAAGGCAGACCAGAGAAACCTCTGAAGCAAAACAAAGGCCTGAAGTCTCCAGGTTATAGAAGTAATAGTGTTTTTTTTTCACCTCGAATAATCTGATTAATGGCCTCATTCTTGGCTGGATAGACTTGCCCATTTGACTCCTGCAAACCCAAAGAGAATTGAGGCAGTCAGACACCAAAATTATCAACACTGGTGTTTGTGCCCTGGATTTTTACTTATAGGCTAAAACTGTTCTTCCTTGCCATTTGATTAAAGACCACAGGAGAAATGAAGATCATAAAATCCTGCACTTTTTGACATTGCTGATAATTGCTCTTTTTGGTAGAATCCATCTGCCTGTAAGGATGGGATTTTCATGGTTTTGAGGGATTGTCAATGGTCCATTATAGATCATGATCATCTCTAACCACAGTTGTTGATTGTTGAGTTGCAATCGTTGTTCTCACACTCCGGTTTAGGAGGATTATGGAGCCGTACACAGATCATTTCTCCTGGATAGGGTAAAGGTTTTATGTTTCAGCCCAATATTCATTTGCTGTGTGTCTTTGGGCAAATCACTTCAGTTCCCTGAAACTCAGTCTCTTTTAGTAAAAAGAAAGTCACAGATTTCCAGATAGTCCAGATTCATGGAGTCAAGAACACTTGTTCCAGAAATTGGATATCTTGAGAGACTTGATGTGCTATCAGGAAAGAAATCACTCCAGCCCTCCCTACCCAAACACATACCCACACTCTTACATAGGATAACCCAAGTACTTTTATCTGAGGACAGGGTTGAGCTAGAAAGCAGAGTTCTGAGAATTATAATTTCTCTGTATTCCCCTCTCATTCCTTTTAATCAGTTCCACTTCCCTCTTCCATTTTTAACACAAGGCTGCATGTTTGGATTCCTAAAGGCTTGAGACCAGATACACTCCGGACAACTGGAATGGCAGGAGCAGAAGCCAGGGACTGAGATAGCTCGTGTCAATCAGCCTTAACTTGGAGGCTAATAAGCAGTAGCAGAGGCAAAATTGGCCTCTGTTCAGCTTGTCCCTGCCCTCAGCAAGTAGCTGAAGACAGGCCCCTTGCTGTCTTGGTCACTGGCTTATTCTTCTCAGTTTCTTTATGGCTGAGTTGCTCCATACCCAATAATTTCCAGAGCAATCCCTGTGAGGTCCCTTTTCTCAGTAGGGGACTAGATTCCTGCCCCAAAATCCAGGCAGGAAAATTGAGGCTCAGGTCTCTATCCTTGTGCATTTGTCAGCCTCCTTTGCTCATCTCATCTGCCATCCCATCTCAGTCCTGTTGTGCCACCTGCCCAGGCCGCTACCTGCTGGCCCGAGGGCAGACCTGAGTCTCTAGGTCCTGGTCCTCCTTGGTCTGAAAGACTCTGCGTAATAGTCTCTCAGCAATGACCTCTCAAATAAGCATGGTGACAATGTCTGAAGAAAAGTGGCAGGAAAGGAGGAAGAGTGAATAGAAGGGAGACCGGTCAGGAGGCAGCGGTGGGTGTGTCAACAAAGTCATCACCTCCTAGGGTTAGGGATTAGGCTATGTTGAAAAATTCTCCCCCCACCCCCCCCCAATCTTAGAAAGTCATACTTTTTCATGCTATTCCTATATTCCACACCAAACAGAGGTCTCCGGGATACAATGGGAGTGAATGAGGACAACAAATGATACCTTGTGAAGAGAAACCCCAGAGGGGTACTGGGGCTATTTCTCCCCACCCCTTTTTTTAAAAGATTCATTTATTATGCATACATAACTAGGGTACAAGCTAGAGGTGCAGGGGTGGTGAGCGGTTTCACCAGAGACAGAGTGGGGAGCAGAACAGGCCAACTGATGAAGTACACTGCTGAGGGGAGCAGTGGGCAGGTCAGGAGAGGTCTGCTGTGCCATGTGGATCACCTCTGGAGTGAGGATCGAGCTCATGCTGAAGTGGCTTTAGCTTCTTAGTGCTGTGCTTTAACCTGCTACACCACCAGGGAGGGCCCTATTTCTCCCCCTTTTGATGTCCCATCGCATTTCCCCCAGCTGGGAGAATCTGTTGTTTATGAGAGCAAATGACCATTCTTCCCAACGATGAATATTTCCCTAAAAAATATCTGTCACCCACTCCAAATCGGGTTATTAATGGCCAATATGAGCATTTCCCTAATGGGCTTAAATGATTACATTTTGTAATTTCATAGTCTTCTTTGAAAACATAGAGAAGACTGACAGCTATTGTACCATAAGTAAAAATCTGCTCTTCACATGGAGTTCTTCTTCACCCACAAAACACCCAAAGGCTGTCGCTTCTGATGAAAAAAAATGAGGTTCTGTGTGAGCACTTAGTTATAAAAGCCAGATGAAAGACTATATCCTCTCCTTCGACTCTTTCACTTAGGAAACAAGATTATGATCCATCAACCCAGAATAGATAAATAAAACTACAGGGTCACAAAACACACCTGCTTGAGCAAGATCTGCTGTCAGCAATTAGCCCAATGAAACACATAGACAGTCACCTACACTGACAGCAGCCTGCTCTGCTGACCCAGTGGTTATTACCCAAGGAGGCGTTTAACTCCAGGGGCATTTGGCAATATCTGGGGACATACCTGGTCATGACAACTTGGGGTGCAACCACAGGCTTCAGGGGTGCTGCTGAAAATCTTCCACATAATAAGGCTCCCCACCACAAATATTTATCCAGCTTAAAATATTGATGTACAGAGGGTGAAAATGTCTCCAGATGAACTTCGTTCAATAACTTTTAAAAAAAGATTTTATTTATGCATACAAGAACTGGGGTACAGGCCAGAAGTGTGGTTGGGTAAGAGGATTTACCAGAGTCAGAGTGGGGAACAGAACAGGCAGATGTACTAAAATACACTGCTGAGGGGAAGCAGTGGGCAAGACAGAAAAGGTCTGCTCTTCCAGATGAGTCAGCTCCCTGGCCTGGGATCCAACTCATGCTGCAGTGGCCGGAGATAGCTTGATCACACTGTCTTTAACCCCTACGCCACTAAGGAGGCTCCTCAATAACTTTTTAATATTTTTTTAAAATTTTTAAAGATTTATTTTATTTATGAATACAGAACTGGGGTACAGGCCAGAGGTGCAGGGGCGGTGAGAGGATTCACCAGAGACAGAGTGGGGAGCAGAACCAGCATATATGCTGAAATTCACTGCTGAGGGGAGCAGCGGGCGGGTCAGGAGAGGTTTGCCATGCCATGTGGGTCACCTCCCGGGGCGGGGATTGATCTCATGCTGGAGTGGCTTTAGCTTCTCAGTGCTGTGCTTTAACCCACTGTGCCACCAGGGAGGGCCCTCAATGACTTTTTATCCTTCCAGTAATTTATGTTCATACCCTAGACACTCTCTGGTTTCTTTTGTCATTTACCGTAGTGCTTTCCATTCTCTGATCCAGACATCTGCTAAGCTACATACATACAAATTTGGTTCCTGCCCCATATTTGGAGGGTTTTGAACCATGATGACTAAAATTTCTACTGCAGTTACTCTGAGGTAAAGAGGTTTGACATACAAATGTTCTCTGGGAAGGAGAACATAATACAGCATCCTGAGGTACCCACAGTGAAGTTAGCTTTTAAGGTCTAGAAAAACCCTCAGGAATAGCGTTGCTAATTAGTGATAAGGGGCCAGAGATCTGGGGTGTTTGGGAGTGTGGGGTGGCCTTTGAGAGCAGACCACAGGACATGGTTCTCAACAGGTGGAGACATGGAAATGGGGATCTTCAAGTTGAGAGAAGAAAGGAATAAATGAAGAGAGTGTTTGAAAGGAAGAGAAGAAAAGTGAGGTTAGAAAACTTTGTAAGGCTTCTGATTTATGAAGCAACTTGCCTGTCTATACTCCAACATAATCATCCCCCAAACTTACACCAACACACCCCCCACTTTGTCACCATCTTACCTCTTCTAGAAAGTCTTCTTTGACTTATTCTACTTTTCACTGCATATCCTCAACATTTAACTGCTGAGTTGGCTCTCTATTAATTTCCACTTCATTTTACAGAAATTTTTGTGCATTTTTAATCTATTTGACTAAAGTAATGCCTTCAAGACCTAACCCTTTCTTTGGTGACCTCCGTCCTTGCAGTTAAAACCATCTTCTTAAAAGCATCTATTTGGGGCTAGTTTTATGATATAAAAACTTAATGACTTATCTGTTAGTAAAGCAGGTAGATATCATGAAAAAGAAGGGAAGCATGGCTTACTAGTATCTACTGTATTACAGACCCCAAGCTAAGCATTTTTATGTATGTTGTTTCATTTAATTCACTTAACAATCTTACAAAGTATATATTGGTAAGTCATTTTTGTAAAGATGTAGAAATTGAGGTCAGAAAGAGAACATAACCTGCAAGATGATACAGTTGGTGATGGTTGGGGTTGATTACAGTCCTTGGCAAACACCCCAAAGATAAGAGATTTGCATCTAATTCTCTATAATGTCACATCATGAGTCTATCATTAGTTAACCCAACTATTTCAAGAGTCTATTTATATACTTCAAAATACATTTTTATATTGTTGGTATAATTTGATAGTTATAGAAAACTTGTAACAATAGTACATTTCCTAAAGAATCATCACTGTTTCCCTTCATTTTAATGTCTTACATACCTATGGTACATGTGTTGAAACTAAGGAACCTTCCTTGCTACAAAATTCTTAACTATATTCCTAGCTTAACTTGGATTTCACCAGTTTTTCTGCTAAGGTATCTTTTCTGTGCCAATACCACTGGTGATTCCACATTGCATTTACATATCACCTTACTCTTCCTCTGATCTGTGAGTCTCCGATTTGCCTTGTTTTACATGGTTTTGATAATTTTAAAGACCCGTTGTCAGTATTCAGTAAAATAACCCTCCATTTGGGTTGACCTGAAGCTTTGCCCATGATTAGATTTAGCTTTTAGAAGAGGACCAAGTAGGGAGATGCCTCTCTTTTCACATCTATAAGGGGTACAGGATGTCAATGTGGCTTATCACTATGATGTTAACAACATCACTTTGTTTTGTTTAGAAAGTTTCTCCTCTGTAAAGATGCTATTTTTTCTTTCTCCAAATTAGAGTCTTTGGAAGTAAGCCCTCAAGTCCATGTCACACTTATGAGGAGGGAAATTAGGGACCACCTCCTGGAGGGGAAAGTAACACCGTATAATATTAGAAATTCTTCTGAAAAAGAATGGTCTGTTTTCCCCCATCTATTTATTTATTGCAACATTTATGGTTACTGTGTGGGCCCATGGATAGTCATTGTCTTCTTTGGGCTATAATGCAATAGATTTTTTTTTCCTGTTGTTATTTACATGTTCAGCCGGCATAATTTTTTGAGAAATTGCTATCTAGGATTTTCTCATCAGCTGTATTAGATAGAAATTATGTTCTTGGGCCCTCGCTGGTAGCACAGCAGGTTAAAGCACTGCACAAAGAAGCTTAAGCCACTTCCATATGAGTTCCATCCCCACCTGCCCCAGAGGGGATCCACATGGCGAGGCAGACCTCTCCTGACCTGCCTGCTGCTCCCCTCAGCAGTGTACTTCGTCAATCTGCCTGTTCTGTACCCAACTCTGTCTCTGGTGAATCCTCTCACCCTCTGCATCTCTGGCCTGTACCCCAGCTCTGTACGAATAAATAAATAAATCTTAAAAAAAAAATATGTTCTTTATCTTAAACTTATGATTTCCCATTTCAGTGGGTGCAACGTTGTTCTTCCATTTTGAGATTTGCTCTACACCTGGTTGTTATCTCCAGGGTCACCACACTGTAGAGCCCAGGGCGTCCTGACCACAGTGTCAGTGATGTGTGACAACCCTGGAGTTGTGCAACATGAAAAGCAGGCCAACTGTGGTTTCCATAATTTTTATAACATTAAACCAAACCCAATCTTCATTGCTTCAGATTAAGTATAGTCCCAGTTTCTTTTTGCTCCAATACAACATCATAAAACATATGATATATTTTTATAGATGTAAGTTCTCATACCTGAAAATTAATTTCACCACATAGGTCAACTTTGGTCATCTGCTTGGTGATGTCTTCTTCCAGAATACTGCAGAAGTGGAATTGCAGCTGGTAGGTCTTTATCCATTAGAATTAAAGCAACAAAAGCAATATAGCAAAAATCAATAACAGAGGAAAGAGTTTGATATTTGAGAGCCAAATGTCAATAAATATAGTCCATAAGATTGACTCACGTATTGAAATATGCATGACTTCAAGTGAAAGTGAAGCTTTTATTATTTTAATTACTCTTCTCTGAAACATCTCCAACTTCTTTATAACTTTTAAAACTATCTTTATTGAGGTAAATTGAAATACTAACATTACTTTTGGTGAAAAACATAATGGTTCAGTATTTGCATACATTGCACATGACCATCGCAAGAAATCTATCACCTTAGCAAATTTCAAATTTGCAATACTGTATAATTAATTAAAGCTTTTGTGCTGTATGTTCTTTACTATCTATTTTTTATCTGGAAGTTTGTGCCTCCTGATCCCCATCATCCATTTCACCTATCCACTCTCACCGTCTACCTTTCTAGTAACCACCAATCTGTTTTCCACCTCTGTGATTCCATTAGTGTGTTACATATGAAGGCCAGCTATATGTGAGTGGTGTAGGTTATTTGTCTCTCTCTGCCACACATTTTTCACTTAACATAATACCTTCTAGGTCTATGCGTGTTGTCAAAAATGGAAAGATTTCATTCTTTTTCATGACCAAATAATATATCCAAATAATTTTCTTTTTGTTGTTCTTTTTGAGGAGATGCATTGCTTTTTCTTTGAGTTCACAGATTCATTCTTCTTTTTCCTCTAGTGTACTGTTGAATCCTATATTGTATTTTTCAGATTGAGTTATTGTGTTTTTCAGCCTTAAGATCCTTTTTTCAGACTTTCTTAGATTTCATCATTTTGTTGAAGTTCTCATTTTGTTTTCATCCATTCTTCTCCCAAGTTCAGAATCATCTTTATTACCGTGATACTGAGCTCTTTATCTTGTAGATTGATTAATTACATTTCATTTAGGTCTTTTTTGAGCTTTTATCTTGTCTTTCAATGGAACATATTCCTCTGTCTCTTCCCACTTTACTTGACTCTTTTCTAGTTTCTATGCATTACATAAAATGCTCCCTATCTCAGTCTTGAAAGAATGGTCTTGTGTAGATATTAAAACTTAACATTCAATTTTCCTATTTCTTTGTTTCCTCTTGAACTTTTGGGGTTTCCAGTAAGCCTCATTTATTATTGATATGTCCCCAAGAATGTGCCAAGACATGTCAGTGTTCCAAGGTGAATAATTTCTTTAACACCTAGTTTCATGCCAATTGGAAACCACACCATCATGTACAGGGTACAAGTTTTCACTGCTATGTAAAGGTAGAATGCTCTTGATTTGAGTTGGGTTGATTTGGTAGGTTATTGGAGAGGGAGAAGGTCTCAGAATGGTTATAAATTTTTCCTTATAGCATTCCAAGATCCCTCAAATAACCTACCGAACCATATCAAATCAGAACATCCTACTTTTAGATAGTAGGAGAAACCTGTGTCAGCCTTTCAATTATGCCAACACATGTGGTCCTGTGAGATTTCTCATTCCTAGTGACTTGGAAGTATTCCTTTGGAAATAACTGCATGAATCAGAATTCCAGATGTGTGTATAATCTCTAGGAGGAAGTAGAAGCTATAGTAAGGGTAAAAGTCAGCACAATAGCATTGATCAGTTCATGATTCCTGAGCATCCCTCCAGATCAGCTGCAGAGGTGGCACTTGATGCATTGAGATGTTTAAAGCAGTGCCCACAGACCACAAGACCAAACTGAATGTTGTCACAGTGGGTCAGTGTTGGGGATTTGTAGGGGCTGTGGTAAGGTGGTGGTGTTGAGCAGGGTCATTGTGGGCCTGTGTAGGCTGGGAGAGTGATGTGGTGAATCTGCCAACTCTAGCAAGTTAGGGGGTGTGCTAAAAGGCCCCCTACCAAGAATACAGAGAAAACAAGAGTACTCATTGACTACTGGTGTAGATTAAATTAGTATCACCTTTATGGAAAATGGTATACAGATTCCTTGAAAAACTAAATTCAGGAATACCGTCTAATCCAGCAATACTGTACATTGGTGTTTATCCAAAGAATATGAAAACACTAATACAAAAGACTTAGGCATGCCTATGTTCACAGCAGCATTATTCACAATATTTTATATATAGAATCAACCTAAAGGCCCATTGACAGATTACTGGATAAAGAAATTGTGGAATAGGACCTCTCTAGTGGCCTACTGGTTAAGTCTCAGCCTGATCACTGCTAAGGCCTGAGTCCTGTCCCCAGCCAGGAAGCTGATCCACAGGGCACAACAGACCTCTCCTGTCTCTCCCGCTGCTCCCCTTAGCATTGTAGTTCAGTAGATCTGTCCGGCTTCCCACTCTGGCAAATCCTCTCACCACCCCTTGCACCTCTAGCCTACATTCCAGTTCTATGTAAAAAAAATTTTTAAAAAGCAGTTTGGAACGTATATTTAATGGAATATTACTCAGTTATTTAAAAAGAAGAAGTAATGCCTGTGAGAGCAAAATGAATAGATCTTATGCTAAATGAAAACGACCAGAAAGTGAAAGAAATTACCATATGGCTTTACTCACTTGTAGAATATAAATAACCGAAGAAAATATAGTGGTCCAGAGAGGTGGAGAGGAATGAAAGGGGGAGAGTCAGATTAACACTGGTGCTTCTGTGGAGAATGAGTAAAGCATGTACATCTTGAGGTGTGAGGTTATACTCCCCACATTATATACTTATGATGAATGGCAAGGCATTTATTTTTTTAATAAATAAGATGACACCTACCTCTCTGACCTCTAATAAGATAAGGTGAAAACATAAAGATGGCTCCTACCAGTGTCTCAATCTCTAGAGAAAGTTCTCATCTCTTGCCGCCCTACTACAGGTGTTAAGATAAACTTAGGTGTCTCCTTCATGTATGACTCAGGTATTTTTCAAATCATTACTTTGTGCTGCTCATGAGTCTGCAAGCTTGTCTGTTAACAATGGACTTTCCATTCTTCATGGCCTCTTGAGTTTCCTGGTCACAGATCCCACTAGTTTTCTGTGCTGGGTGTTTGATGTGCCTGTGTCTCTGATTCATGCCCCGTGGTTGCTGTGCCTGATGTTGGAGGGGTTAGCATGAACCCCTAAATGTTCAAGAGATGCCCACTTTTGTGACATCCCTCCCAGTTGTGGGTTACTGTATTAAGATAGAGTTTTTAATGTGACTAATATTTCATTGTTTGTAGCAGAGAGAGTCAACCTTCAGTGCTCCATTGAGTGGATGGTCATAAAAGAACACACCTGTGTGGCCAGCAATGTCCAGAAACAAACCATTTAACACAAAGCCCCCTGCTGTCTTGTTCCAGCCAATGCTGCTGAAAGCAAACCCCTGTCAACATCATATATTAGTTTTGCCTATTTAATCCCATGTAGATGTAGATTTTGGGAAACATCTTCCAATCAGGTACTTTCCTTCCAGGGTGTGGCATAGGCCAAATTCAAAGAGAATACCTAGACACGAGGGTGTAGAATAGTTGTGACTTCTTGGTTTTTAGGAAGAACGCTCATTTATACCTGCCTAGAAGTAAAGGATAGTTTCCTCTAGAGACTTTATGAGTGAGCTCATACAACAGCAAACTGAGATGTCGGCAAGACACAAATCAAAGCATATGATTTACTTGACATTGCTTAGGCCAAAGAGTAGTATTCTTTAACATTTTTTTTATATTTTTAAAAGTAAAATCCATTGTTCATCTTGTACTATATGTAGTAAGAACAACCAATGACCAAACCACCCATATATTTTGTATTTATTTTAAAAATACAGCTTTCCTAGTAGCGAATGGTCTTCATTGCAAAAATTTGAATAGACTGATATTTTAAAATAACTGTTTCTGCTTAGATTTAGCCTTGAAAAAAATATTAAAACTTTTTATAGATCATGATTTTCTGAATGGCAGTGAACTATCAAATCAGAAAGTGTGCCTGTGGACAAGTGTTAATATATGATGAGTTAATTAAATAAATCAAAATTTGATATTGACTGGTTATAAATCCTTTTTCTCTAAAGTCTCGTAACTGTAGAAATAGCATTGTCTTTTTATTTTATATAATCCTTAAAATGCCTGCTAACTAATGACTATAAATAATTGCTGCTAAAAATGAAACAGATGTGGAATCTACATTACTGACTAACCATTTAAAGGAAAACACTCTGAGATAGATTGTGGGCTGGATAGCTAGTGTGTTAGCTACCTTGCCCTCAGGATTCAAGACAAGTTTAGTGTGTATAAAAGCTGGTCCAAGTGGACCTACCCAGATCAGTCCTTTTAGATGCCTACTGCTTTAAAGCTGCAATATTAGGCAATGTTCTTTTTTTCAAATGGATTTGATTTTTTCCCCCTTACTTTGTTGTAATTGGTTCTGCCACTCAGATGAAATCCCTCTAGTCCTCCCGCCATCATGGCACCCATGATCCATCCCTATCGTCCTTGTGCTCTTCCCTTCCCTGTTTGACCTCCCTTCTCCCCCTCCCTTGCCTCAGGTCTATGGTCAGCTTGCTAGTTTTGTCTATTTTCTGACCCTTTGTTAGTTTTCTCTATATTCCACATATAAGTGAAACCATCTGATACTTCCTTTTTCTCTTCTGACTTATTTCAGCTGGCATAATCCCATCCAGCTCCATCCAAGTTGCGCAAATAGCATGAATTTGTTTTTTGATTGTTGAATAGTATTCCATTGTGTAAATATACCACAACTTTTTTAGTTATCAGGGAGGTGCCAATCAAAACCACAATGAGATAACACCTCACACCAGTGAGAATGGCCCACAGTAAAAAAAACTAGAAAAATAAGTGATACAGAAGAATGTGGAAAAAATTACACTACTAGGGAGAGTAGCCGTCATTCATAATGCAAAAAAAAAAAAAAAGGTGGCAAGGTTTTTTAGGAGTAAACAGTAAAATAGTGAGAGATACACACATTGGGTCCCACTCCTATAAACATTGAAATACATAGACAAAAAATAACCCATAAACTTTGCAGATGCAATGGAAAAGAAACAATAGGCATTTCTTATTCATTGTCATAGTAATTTAGTATTTCATAACAGAAAAACACATAGAACCTCAACATCCTCAACTAGCACACACATTAAACCTACAGCAGCTCAAAATGACCATCTAAGAACCCCACCCATTGTTCCCTGGACAGTTACTATTCTGGAAGAGTGGGTTGAATTTTTAAGCATAGTCACATATTTTAAAGGACCTAAAGGAGCTCACCATGAAGAGTCAACAGACATTTTCTATATAAAACTCAGCTTTGCTGTTTATCTTCCTGGAGAGGTAGAGGACATTAGAGATGGTAAGACCAGAGCTGCCCCTCACATGCCCAAGTCGGAGTAGTACTATAATCCAGCATCTGCTTAAAAAGTGCAAAAGGCAGGAAACTGGAAAACCGAACTCTTGACACACCCTTGTAATACAGCACAGCACCCTAAAATGGGGGAATAATAACAGAGATGGCAGTCATTTTTTTAATTGAGCATTTGCTATATGCCAGAAAATATATTAATCACTTATTTTTTCTAAAATTATGCCTATTTCCTGCGTTAGATATTGGTACTTTTATTTTGTTTCATACAGATGGGGAGTCTGAGGATTTAAAAAATTAAATAACTCGCTAGGTCATACGCCTTGCAAATTGTTGAGTCTGTTTTCTCTGTCCTCTTAGACACTATGTAATATGGCCTCTTAAATCACAAATCAACAAATAAATTAGGTTATAATGACATCAGGAATGTTGGATGATTGTAGACTTGCTCAAAACAAAGAACTCACAATAGAACTAAAATAAGGCTAATGTGCTTACTATTTATTGAAGTAATTCTTTGTCTTAATGGAAAATAATGATAATTTAATATAGATGAAATGCCAAATCCTGAATTGGTTAGTTACCCTGGACAAGTTTAAAATTGCCAGCAAATATCTCCACAGCAGTGGTGAGGGCTGGTCCTGTTTGAAAACAATAATGCATGAAATTTGCAGCTGGCAGCTCCACAGTCCCCATGGGCTATGCCTTTTCTCCAGCCATCTTGGTTACTCCACATTCCCTGCTTCTGATTCCCAGATTATCATACCTTTTCCCTTCTTTCCCAATAACTTCTGGTCTAGGAAATAAAACTCTTCATCATGGAAAACATAAGCAGTGATGACTATCCCAAGTACAACCAAGAGGATGTTGTTCAATATAAACTGATGATTCAAAATGAATTTGAACTTGGGTCGTCTTTTGGTGCTTGTCTGATAGTTTAGAAAGCTGGAGAAAATACTTCGTTCTTTATTTTTTTATTCAGCCTATTTTAAAAACATTATTGCTACACCAGGTATCCACCCACTTTTTTAAAAAAAAGATTTATTTATTTATTTATTTATGCATATAGAACTGGGGTACAGGCCAGAGGTGTGGGGGCTGAGAGGATTCACCAGAGACAGAGCGGGGAGCACAACAGGCAGATCGAGGAAGTACACTGCTGAGGGGAGCAGCAGGCAAGACAAGAGAGGTCTGCTGCACCATGTGGGTCACCTCCCTGGCCGGGGATCAAACTCATGCTACAGTGGCTGCAGATAGCTTCACAGTGCTGTGCCTTAACCCATTGCACTACCACATCTAGATTTCTAAATTCTAGTGTCCAATAGAAGGCATCGGGTTCCTTGGTGAAATAGTTGATTCTACAAATGCATCAAGGAAAAATCAGTATGAGTTTGGAGCTCATCATCAGATTGTCAGGAATATAAAGAAGTGTTCAGAAACAAAAATGGAGAGATAGTATGTCAAATAAAGCAAATAAAAAAAGCCAAAAAAAAGCTAATTTTGAACCTTTTAAAAATAAAAAAGGTAAAACAACTTGAACAACAAAATAGATACCATATATGAGATTACAACCTAAAGTTAAAACTAATATACATGACTTCAAGTTGATATAAATATATAAGGTACATAGACAGAGACAGGACATAAACCTTACCTACAGTAATTGACAAATAATATATGTAGACATACCCCTTAGTAGTCTGTACTTTCTCTCAAAGAGTAAAGTTTGGAAATGGGAATAATAATTTTACAATGGAGAAAACTAATACTTTCGTGACCTATTTTAAATTCACTGGGGATAAGTCATGTTGGTATCGTATGATATGCTCCTTTACTCTTTCCTAAATTAATCATGGGGAGACAAGTCCACATTTATATATATTCTGCAAAACATAAGACACTACAATTAAGAAAAAAACTTACTAGCAAAGAAATTGTCACGGACCACAGGAGACATATGTAAGTGCAGTGATGGAATAAAAAAGTCATTCGTAGCAAAACCTCAGGAAATACTAATATGTAGGACTTTAGTTAACAACAACTCAGTTTTGACAAATACACTGTTTCTATTTAAAATGATAAAATTAGGAGAAATAAATATGGTGATATCTTGAATTACGGAAAATCACATGGACAAAATAATAAAAGGAAATACACCAGCTATATGGGAAATTCATTCTAAGCTGACTCCAAATAAGGACTTATTTCAGGTGTCGAAGATATGTTCCAGAAACAAAACCTGCTCTCTTTTCAGTGTTAAGAGGATATGCTTGTCACCTGAGACATGCTGGAAGATTAAAAAGAGCATTTAACAAAACTGTTAAAACTGTTTAGCAGTTAAGGACAACCTACATACCTTGATTTTTTTCTCTAAAAAAAAAAAAATATTATCCATATCAATGCTCATTGGTAGAGATTTTTCATTCACCTATTAAGTCATAGTGAAAACTTCAAGTGTTTGGGATGAAACCTTCAATCTGGGGCTTGTATGCAAGACTGGAATGTCTTTGCATATTAGCATATATTTCCTGCCCTGATATAGCAAGCTAACTTCAATTTTCCAGCCGTAAGTTGATGTGAACACATTCTATTTACATCATATTTCTAACCTGGAGCTATAAGTTATCCACTCCATGGAGGGGTGTGAACCTTTTCAACAGTCTGAACCACCTGGTTATATATTCATCTGTCATATTTGCTGGAAATATTCAACTTTGTTAAGAAACCCTTGAAGGATCTGTTGAAATATCTTCATAGCTATTTTCCCAATCCGATGGCAGAGAAGATTAGATAAATAACACTTTCCTACCTCTTCATAGACATTAGAAAATAAATTTGATACCTTCCATAGAAGAATAGATGCTGGAGAGCATGTTGAATAGCTTTTTGAAACAACAAAAAAAAATCACCTGGAAGAATATTGTCTAGTGGTGTAAGCATTTGTCATTTTCGGCTGCCAACATTTCTGAGCATGTTGCTTTTGTTTTGCTACTTTTCTACACATGTGGAAGGCCTATAAAATTCCTGTTTCCAGAATGCCTTGTAGCTAGAGTATAAATGGTTGACCTGGTTTCAGCCAATAAGAGACTTGGCTTCAGAAGTCGCCATCATGAAGAAAAGCTGGGCAGGGTTAGAGACTTTCTGCTGTTTTTTTCTGGTGCAGTAATGCCCAGTGCTAAGTAGCATCTGACATTACCAGTGTTCATTGTCTAGAGAGATACCTCAGTGTAGATGAGCCTCACTAAGGACACAGCCTCAAATCTAACTTTCTGGTCCTAAGGAGCCTTTTGTTAGTTCCTCAAAATCCTTCCATAAAGTCCTTGCTTGCTTAGAGTAGTCACAGTGAATTTTGTTGTTTGCAACTAAGCACCCCCCACCTACACAATTCAAAGTAATCAAATGTTTTTTCTCCTTTCTAATTATATGCACATGGGAGTTGGGGCGTATTTTATGTGAAACTAGTCTGAAGTTATCTTGTTGCTTCACCTTAAAGTCACATGAAGTCAAATATCCATTATTTTGTAATAAATACAAGTTTTGTCTTCTTGATACATACTTCTTTGGGTTTTTTTCAAGTTTAATTGTATGATAGCTTATATCTAATTATCATCATTTTCAACTGTTAAATGTAATGGCTTTTTAAAGTTCTATAACCTTTCAATATTGAGAAGAAATGTTCCCCTTTTTTCTCTTTTTCATGTAAATTTGTTTCAGGTAGTTCTATAAGTAGGGGGAGGTCTCAGCCCTTTGACTATCATTGCTTTGGTTAAGGACTTGAGCCTGAGCAAGACTAGAAGAATCCAGATTAAGATACAATCAAAGACTTCTGTGGACATAATACTTCTTTCTGGGTCCTCAGGACTGTCTGGCTTTGCCAAAAGTGAGATATCATAACTCCTACCTCAGCTTTCTTGTCTGCCTGGGTAGGTCTAAGGTAGACTCTTGAAGGAAATCTGGGTGACTAAGTGCTTTGTGCTGTTCTACTCATTTTTCCTAGTTAAAGCAGCTAAACTAAAGTTGAAACACATACTAAATATCTCAATCTAAATTTTAAAATTAAATCGGTGCTCTTAGTTGGTTTAGCTGCTGTAGGCATGAAAACATTAGAAATCCCAGGTAATCATAAAATACCGAAGAGAAGAGCACAGCTAAAGAGAAGAGCTGAATCAATGTGCAACTGTCGCAGGATAACCATAGATGGCTGTTTCTTTGGTTATGCAGTTAAGCTTTAATAGATACTTTGGAGTTTGTCCTGTTCTGCTTATGGAACATATCATTAATCTGCTCATCTAATTTTTAACTTCAACAGCTTTCAAGTTGATATACTTTCAGTCTCGATTATGTACAAACTTCAGCAACCTGTTACCAAACCTGTGCCCAACTCCTGTCCCATTAATCCATCTTGCAACAAGGTCACATCACTGTCCTACTAGATTATCTGTGCCAAAGATACATTCCTATTAAATGATTGAATGGACTAAATTTCTTTGCAGACATAAGGACATATTCAAAACCAACATATTCAGTGTAAAGTAACAAAAAATTTTAAAGCTTTGGATGAAATTGGCATATGTTTAAACTATGGATGTAATTTAAACAGCGTAAGTTAAATTCAAATATACCTCAATAAATCACATATACCAAGTCTTAACAATTTAAAGAAAACTATTCTATTCACTCATTTTAGATACTAAATTTTTTAATATTACCATTGTTGGAAAAGATTAGGCATGCTTAGTTTTTAAAAAGCAAACAATGCCAAAAGGTATAATAAATCAACAAAGACCTCAAATTCAACCACCCCAAACTAATATTTTATTTCTTTTATTCCACACATCTCTACTGCATGTAACACAAAAATAATTGTATAACAATTAGAGCACAAATACCTGCTATTGATTTGTTCTTCTTCAACATAGCTGATTATCTCAAGTTGCATCATCTTTGCTCTTCATATCTGTAATCCTTTTTTTATTGCTTTTAATCTTTTTCCTTAGTATTCAGTAATGTTGTCTTTTCCTTATGACATTAATTTGACATATTGATGCATCAACTCTGTTACTTAATGCTAATTATTTTATAATTTCTATAAAGGTGGTGTTTGAGTTTTCATTTTTTCCCCTTATAGCTATAGCTTCAGGTTCCCTTTTATTTCACTGTTGTTACTGATTACGTCATCTATTTTGAGTTTTTGTTTTGTTGAATTCTTATTCTTTGGTCTTAAAATAGCTCAAAGCATGGTGAAGTGGGGAAGGAGAGGGTTCATTCTTTGGGTTGCTTTTTTTTTTTAAGTTGGATTTTATGTAGTATCTCTTTGTGCTTATCCCTTCTACCCACCATAAGTCTGGTGAAGTGCCTATTTAAGTCTATGACTCGTTTCTGAACTAAGTTGTTTATTCCTTATTATTGATGTTATTCTAGATACCAGTCCTTTATCAGATACATGCTTTGCAAATAGTTTCTCCCACTCTATGTATGGTATTTTTACTCTCTTATTAATCTCTCATTTTTGTGCAGTAGAACTGGGGTGTAGGCCAGAGTTGCAGGAGTCGGGGGGTGAGAGGATTCACCAAAGACAGAGTGGACAGCAGAACAGGTGGATCTACTGAAATATACTGTTGAGGGGAGCAGTGGGTGAGGCAGGAGAGGTCTGCTGCTTTATATGTGGTTTTAGGTCCCTGACTAGGCATTGAACTCCAGGCCATAGTGGTGATAGTGCTGAGACTTAATTCCTAGGCCACCAGGGAGTTCCCCCTATCCATTTTTTCTTTAATTTTTTTTTTTTCTGTCATACCTAAGGTATCTTCGAACTGTCCAACATCACAAAGGTTTTCTCCTATGCTATATTTTAGAACATTTATAGTTTTATGTTTTACATTTAGGTCAATAATTCATCTTCAGTTAATTTCTGCACATGATGTAAGTATGGGTTAAAGGATTTTTTTGGTTCATTTGTTTTCTCCAGCATCAATTTTTCCATCATCATAGGTTAAAAGACTATTCTTTTCTATTGATTTGTCTTGGCATTTTTTTGTAGAAAATCAGTTGTATATATATATATGGTACACAGACACACATATTCCATTCATCTGTGTACCTATTATTATTCCAGTATTACCCAGTCTTGCTTACTATAGCTTTATAATGACCTTGAAAATAGGTAATGTTATTCTTCTTAATTTGTTCTTTTTATAAAGTGTTGGCCCCTTTTGGGCTTTTCCATTTACAAATAAATATCACAACCAGTTGCCAAAATTTCTCCTGGGACTTTAGTTGGTATTACAATGAATCTATAGATCAATTTGAGCTGAAATGCATGTTAACAATATTAAGCTTTGGTCCTGTGAATACAATACATTTTTCCATTTATTGAGTTCTTCCTTAATTTCTCTTAACATTATTTAATAGTTTTCAGTGTACAGGTGTTACTCATTTTTTGTTAGATTTGTCCTTAAATATTTAATTGTCCTTTGGATGTCATTTTTATTGTGTTTTTCATTTTAATTTCAGTTGGTCATATTACTAGTATACAAATATAAGTTTGATTTTTTTAAACTAACCTTATTTTCTGCAATCATGTTAAACTTGCTAGTTTTGGTGACATTTTTATATGGACCATTTGCATTTTCTACTTAAACAATTATGTCATCTGTGAAGGTAGCTTATTCCTTTCTTCCCAGTAGCTGACATTATTTTTGGTTTTCTGTTTTTCTGTTTGCCTATTTGCCTTAGGTAAAATAGAAAAATAATGCGTTCTATAATGTTCATTATTAGTGATAAAACAAATATCCTTAATTGGTCCTAATCAGAAGCAGAAAAAATTCAGTCTCTCAAAATTAAGTATACTGTTATCTCTATATTTTTCAGTGATGTCTTTTATCAAGTTGGGAAAGATACTTTCTGTTCCCAATTTGTTGAGATTCTTTATCAGGAATGGATGTTGGATTTGATCAAATGTTCTTTCTGTGTCTATTGAAAAAAACACTATGGTTATCTTTTTCAGTCTATAATAAAGTGATAGCTTTCTTTTTTATTTTTCTTTTTAGCCTAGAAGCACTTGAGTAGGCCAGCAGTGCAGGGAGTTCATGAAAGATTCACTAGAGACAGAGTGGGGAGCAGAACAGGTGTGTCTATTGAAATACACTGCTGAGGGGAACAGAGGGCAAGACTGGAGAGGTCTACTGCACTATATGTGGGTCAGCTCCCTGGCCAGATACTAAACTCAGGCCATAGCAGCAATACTGCTGAGACTTAACTCCTAGACCACCAAGGAGGCCCATGGTGATTGATTTTTGAATTTTAAAATTGAATTTCGGAGACAAACTATATTTACTCATAATGTCTTTTATATATTGCTGAATTTAGTATGCTAATTATGTGATACTGGGCAGTGGAGTTTTTGTATATATGTCTTCTTTTGGTATCAGGCTAATACTGACCTCACTGAAAGTTTAAAAGTACTATCTTCTCTTTAACTTACTGAAAGAATCTGTATAGCACTGGTTCTTACATACTTGGGGAAGTTCACTAATCAAGTTATAGGACATGGAATTTTCTTGGGAAGACGCTTCTAAAGTAGAAAATCAATTTATTTCATAAATATAGAGCTAGTTGAGGCCCTCCCTGGTGGTGCAGCGGGTTAAAGCACAGCACTGAGAAGCTAAAGCCACTTCCGCATGAGTTCGATTCCCGCCTGCCCCGGAGGAGACCACATGGCGAGGCAGACCTCTCCTGACCCGCCCGCTGCTCCCCTCAGCAGTGTACTTTGTCGATCTGCCTGTTCTGCTCCTCTCTCTGTCTCAGGTGAATCCTCTCACCCTCCACATCTCTGGCCTGTACCCCAGTTCCATATGAATAAATAAATAATAAAAAAAATCTTAAAAAAAATAGAGAGCTAATTGAGTTACTTATTATCTTCTTAATGAGCTTAAGTAGCTTTTGTGTCTTTCACACAATTTGATTCCACATGGTGCAGCAGACCTCTCCTGTCTCATCCATTGCTCCCCTCAGCAGTGTACTTTGTCAGTCTGCCTGTTCTTCTCCTGACTCTGTCTCTGGTGATTCCTCTCACTGCCCCTGTACCTCTGGCCTGTTTCCCCAGTTCTGTATGCATAAATAAATAAAAAATCAATCTTTTAAAAAAATCAAATACTTGGGAATAAACCTAATGAAAGAGGTGAAGGACCTATACAAAGAAAATTATAAAATATTTTTTAAAGATATGAAAGATGACACAAAGAAATGGAAAGACATCCCTTGCTCATGGGTTAGAATTAACATTATCACAATGGCCATCCTACCAAAAGCAATTTACAGATTCACTGCTATTCCAATAAAAATCTCAATGACATTTTTCAAAGAAATAGGACAAATACAGATGAAATTCATATGAAGCCACAAAAAAGCCTCAAATAGCCAAAGCTTTCCTTCAAACAGTATGGTACTGGAACAAAAACAGACACACAGAGGAATGGAACTGAATAGAAAGTCCAGATATAAAACCACACATTTATGGACGAAAGCAAGGGAAGTGAAGGGAAAGATAAACAGCTGGGATTACATCAAACTAAAAAGGTTCTATGCAGCAAAAAAGATATTAACCACAACAAAGAGATACCCCACCGTTTGGAAGAAGATTTTTGCACTCTACACAACTGGTAAGGGATTAATCACAAAGATATAGAAAGAACTCACATAACCTCGACAAAAACAAAGTAAACAATCCAGTCAAAAAAATGGACAGGAGAACTTAAAAGACACTTCTCCAAAGAGGAAATGCAAATGGCCAATAGACATATGAAAAAAATGTTCAGCATGCTTCATAATCAATAAATGCAGCTCAAAACCACAATATGTGCCAATAAGAATGGCACATATTAAAAAAACAACTATCAACAACAAATGTTGGTGAGGATGTGGTGAAAAGAAACTCTCCTGCACTGCTGGTGGGAATGCAAACTTGTCCAAGCACTATGAAAAGCTGTAAGAAGATTCCTCAGATTACTAACACCAGAGCTACCATATGAACCAGCAACTCCATTTCTAGGGATCTACCTAAAGAATACAAAAATTTTAATTCCGTAGGATACCCGTACCCTTGTGTTTACTGCAGCACTATTTATCATAGGTAAGAATTTTAAACAACCCAAATGCTTAAAAATAGATGACGGATTCAAGAAGATGTGGTATATATACATAATGGAATACTATTCAGCAATCAAAAAGATAAACTCTGCCATTCATAGCAACATGAATGGAGCTAGAAGGGATTATGCTAGTGAAATAAGTCAGAAGGAAAAAGGAAAATGTTCAATAGTGGAACTTGGGGGAACCAAATAAATGATTAAGGGAAAAAAGCAATTTAAAAAACCACAACAAAACAAAATAAGAAGGCAACTATAAATTCTGCAGTGGAGGGATCAAGATGGAGCAAGAGGAGTATAATAGACTATGGTGATGGTGCGTATGTGAATTGGTGATAGAATTTCTATGGGGACGACACCTGAGGAAAAAAAGCAAACACTGTAAAAAAAAAAAAAAAAGGACAATGATGTAAAAACAAAAATCATTTGCTTAAAAAAACTTCTATAAACAACAAAAATACCCATTAGTAATAAAACAGATCCTTACATACAATAGTGTACTATATAGTAATAAATAAAACTGAGCTATAATTTCAAGCAACTATATAGATCAGTCGACAGAATTTTGACAAAAGAAGTCAGATCCAAAAACACACTTACATGACCCAGTTATATGATGTTTAAAACCTGGCATAACTAATGGGCAGTGCTAGAAATCAAGCAGTGGCTACCTCGATGAAGTCATGGGGGGTTGGTAGGCTCTCAAAAGTGGCAGGAAGGAGTTTTTGTGGTCTTGCAACTCACCTATTTTAAGCCCCACTCACCTATTTTAAGCAACTATGTATTTGTTTCATTCAGTTCAAAATACTTTATTCTTTCCATTTTGATTTCCCCTTTAGCCCATTATTTAGAAGTGCATTACATAATTTCCAAATATTTTGGCACTTTCAGAGGCCTTCCTGTTAATAATTTTCTAATTTAATTCCATTGTAATTAGGAGACACATGTTGTATGACATGACTTTTTTTATATATTCAGATTTGTGTCACAGCCCAAAATATGCTCTATTTGAATGTTCTATGAACACTTAGAATGTCTGTTCTGCTGTCGGGTTAAGATTTTTATAAATGTCAATTAGATATAGTTTGGGATAATGTTGTTCAAATTTTTAATAATCTGGCTGATTTCCTATCCTATTTTATCAGTTATGTAGGGACAGGTATTGCTCTTTCCATCTATTTTGAAATGAATCCTTCTAAAGATACTTAGAAGCAAGTTGAGTAACCAGACAGGAAGACCACATAATTACAAATTTATTTATTTATTTATTTTAAGATTTATTTATTTATGCATATAAAACTGGGGTCCAGGTCAGAGGTGCAGGGGTGGTGAGAGGGTTCACCAGAGACAGAGTGGGGAGCAGAACAGGCAGATCAGCAAAGTATACTGCTGAGCAGCAAGCGAGACAGGAGAGGTGTGCCAGGCCATGTGGGTCATCTCCTGGGCCGGGGATCAAACTGGCACTGAAGCTGCTGTGGCCCTTTGCTGTGCTGCATCCTAACCCATTGCCTAACCCATTAGGCCCACCAGAAAGGGCCTAATTCCTCTTTTGAAGAACCAATTTGGGGACAGTGTGTCAATAAACACAAAGGAATGAATCACTAGGAATAGAACTGAGGGCATGGGTGAAGACCATTGCTAAGTCCTGGAGCACACCCCATTAGGTTGACAGTATTCCACTTCTCCATAAAGGTCTCTTCCATTAGTGTCAGTGGTGAATTTTTTAATGAAACTATTTGCAAATGCATATGAGACTAACCCTTTTGGAAAAAAAAAAAAGAATTTCACAGTAATGACAATCTTCAGAGACACCCTTCACTGCAATCACAAACACCATAACTATCATGTCATTAACCTATTCCTCTCCCTCCACAAAGGTCATTCAATTCATGAATTGTGTACTGCGCTCTCAGACAGATAAGAGGCCTTTAACAAAAGCATGATGTTGGCCACCCCACCAACCCTATCTCACCCAATTCGCACGCCTTCTAGCATCCTGTCATGGAGTCATTGGCAGTATTGGTGTTCAGCAACTGCATTGCTCAGACATTTCTAAACCCTTTTAATCCACGACAAAGGCCTCCCTTTATTGTTGTTTTGTTTTCCCTTGCTGCCCTACAGCATGGCAGCCAGTGTGCGCTTCTGATAAGCAGCAAGCCATGCAGATGCGGTTCGGGTTCCTTGTGCATGGCACCACCGACCTGCCAATGCCCATATGTGGGTGCAGCAACACATCCCCTCCTCCACATGAGCCAATGCCAGTGGTACCCAGCATAATGTTAGCAGATCAAACAGATTCAGAAGAACACAACAAATGCCATGTATCATTTCCTGATTTGGGGGTGCGGTATAGCATACTTAAATGATTGCATTCTAATCCAAGTGATGTAGCAGCAGGCTTCCAACTTCAAGCAAAAAGGGGAAGAAACTGCAAGTGGAATGATTGGCTATTGGAGAGGTTATCTTCTCTTTCTCTTCCTGGGTTTGCACCAAGAGATGAAGAGAGCACTGTACAGGCTCTGTACAGCTGATAAAAGAGACCCTGTGTGAGCAGGGGAGAGTGACAAAGGAAGGAGGAACAGATTCTCTGGATGGGGAGCACCTAGATAAGCAGGTCAGAGAAGAAACACGTAAAAGAACTGAGTCAGTTGACTCTGTGGCCTGACTGGCTCCTTTGCCAAGTCATCATGAAGAGTCCTATGAAAGTCTACATGGGGGACATTTCCTTATTGTTTCTACCTGACCTACCACTGGCTTACATCCTTGTTTTGGAAGTATAGGCTCTCCCCCTCAGGTGTAGTCACGTGAGTGCAACCACTACCAGAACACCATCGCCCTCCCCTGTGTCCTCTTCCCACTCTGTTCTCCCTCTCACTTCCCCTCTGGATGCTTGAGGTCTGTGGTCAATTTATAGGTGTTATTTTTCCAGTTATTTCTGATCCTTTGTTTGGTTTCTCTATATTCCACATGTAAGGAGTACCATCAGGGATATTTGTCTTTCCCCTTCTGGATTATAAGCTCAATTGGGGGTAAGGGATAAAGAGATTCCAAGGGACGTCCGATGGCTCAGATGGAGTCATGTTCTTCATAAGCTAGATAATGGTTCAGCCAGGGGAGGCAATCTAGGGGCAATTAAGAATCCAGCGGAGAAGGTCAGAGAATATTATGAATCAAGAGGATTAAGAGATGGAAGGCTATTTCTTGAATAAAGGGTACGAGGATGAGAATCAGTGGGATCCGTGGGATCCTGGAGGTGGAAGACCCCCGGGGGCTGCCCCCCACCTGTGGTCCACATCTTTTAACTGAAATGGCAAGTGGCCTTCCATTATCTCTTGTTCCCAAAGGAGCAACAAGATTTTCAAAGCTACTTCAAATTTTGTGTACACTGCAGATCAATATCCTCAGGCTAATTTGTGACAAGAGCTATGCTTCTAGCTCTCAGAACCTTTCCATCTTCTTTTTTATTTTTTAGATGATCAAGAGCTACTGTTTTTGCTTGCTCTAGAAATCTACAGCAAGAAGCTAGAGGGGAGCAATTAACTCTATCACGGAAACTACATTTTTCTGAGGGTATCTTCTTAGCAAAATATGGCACCAAATTCCAGTTCTAAAGCTTTCTATTGCCTCTTACCTTTGTTTTTATTTTTTTTAATTTTTTTTAAAGATTTATTTATTTAGGCATACAGAACTGGGTACAGGCCAGAGGTGCAGGGGCAATGAGAGGATTCACCAGACACAGAGTAAGGTGCAGAACAGGTAGATCTATGAAGTACACCCCACCTGCTGAGAGGTGCAGCAGGTGGGTCAAGTTAATAGGTCTGCCACGCCATGTGGGTCACCTCCGGGGCTGGGGATTGAGCTCATGAAGTGGCTGCTTCTCGCATCATAGTGCTGTGCTTTAACCCATTGCGCCACCAGGGAGGACCCCACTTCTTACCTTTCAATCAGGTCCATATCACACCTGGTATATTCTAGCCTCCAAGCAAAAGGGGAAGATAGCTGTTCTACAATTTGAACAACAGAAAAGCATCCAATTCTCAATTTGGGATGTGAGAGCCTCAGTTTCTGTCCATCTGTCAATCAGCTTACAAAATGGTGTTAGGCAAATAATTAAAAGACACCTCCATCCTTTTGAGATTCAGTAGTTACCTAACTGTTCCCCTTCTTCAGATGGCTTCCTCATCCATCCCACCTCATATCAAACTGGTACCTGCAATTGCTTAGATTCTCTGAGTTCCTTTCCATAAAGCCCCTTCTCCAGATCCACTGATTATGCCCTCTCTGAACCTGGGAGAACATTCAGTGAACACTCCCAACTCCTCCCAGTAGAACTGGTTGTTCCGAGACTCTGACTAGAAAATCTGCACCCGCTACAGGCATGAAACCACACTCCTAGCATCGTTTAGGGTCTAACTTAAGACACATCTTTGGGCCCTCTGTGATCAGGCACATCAGCATCTGATCTCTAAATTCATCTCTGAGCATTTTCCTCCCCCCCTTCTTTTTTCCCTTTTCATCTGTTCACTCACTTCATTTTCTCCCCTCTTCTCTCTTCTCCTCTTCTTCCCTTCTTTCCCCTTTCTTCCCATTCCCTCCTCTCCTCTCCCCCTTTATCTCCACCACTCCCCTCCTCTCCTTTCTAGCAAATATTTAATGAGATTCTGCGGTACACCAGACACTCATTCCTGGAGGAGCTGGGTTGCAGGAATAAATAATACATGTGAGATCTTGGTTCTTACGGAATTTACAGTCTAAAAGGTGGAGAGAGACAACAAACCACTGGATAAACAAGAAAAGGATCAAGTGTGCCATAGTGAATGTGTGGTAGTGAATGTGATGAGGAGGCAGGTGCTCTCAAAGGGTGGTAGGGAAAACTTCTTTGAGGTAGTATTTAGTCTGCGATCCAAATAACAGAATGAGGAATCCTTACTTAGGATCCCATGATAAAGAGAGCTATTCAATAAGGGGAATTACCAATGCAAATCCCTAAGATTTGGGAAACAAATTGGGAAAGTGTAGTTTGCCCTCATTGCTGCGATGCCATAACTACACAAGTTATAGGTAATGAAATATATCAAGAACATACAACAACCCTTATAGAAGTATGAAAAAAATCTGCCTTATTATTTTTTTTTAACTTTTCCATGTGTGTAAACTTTTTCTTCCCTAGTAGACTCTCATCAGGGCATCTTAAAACCTAGCTTAGTAAATTCTCAGTCTACACCTGATGATAACAACCAAGAAGCTTATCCAAATTTCTAATATGTAGGAGGAAAAGTGGCAGGTTTTGGATAACTTAAGTGAAATCATTCTGTAACTGTTCTCCATACTGAGTGATGCTTAAACCCAAGAGAGAAATGAATGCACAGTTCATCAAGATTTACACTTAAGGACGTGCCTAACTCTTGACTTTTTCTCATTAACTTTTATGGTGCAAACTTCTTTTAGCGGCTCCCTTTTACAGAATGACCCCCTGCTCCACATCATCCATTAACCAGCTTCCCCTGACTCAACTGAACACATCATAAAATTATTCTCAGAATGAGTGAGAACCCACCTTTACATTTTATGACTTGTACAGAAAGAAACAAGAAAAATATGCAATTTATAAAATGATAATATGGAGCTTTTAAGTTAATGGGACGTACAGGGAATTATGTCACTAACAAAGAAAAAAAAGGAAGAAGAAGGAAATACATTAATGCTTAGCACTGCTGCCGCTGCATTTGGGTCCATAGTGCAAAAAGTGGAGCAAAACCGCATAAAACAAGGAATGTACCTGCACCACCACTTTGCTCCTTAGGACTTCCGCATTTTCTGAATGAAAAAATCAAGTCACAGCACACACTCCATCAGTGAACAGAGGTCCGTAAAGCAGCTGGTCTTGGCTACCTGGGGCAGGAGTTGAGTCACCACACCAGTCTCCCTGGGGGGGATGGGACCCCAGCGACACCCAGCTGACACCCGTGAAGTGTGAATGGGAGCCCAGAGCCCAGCACTGGTCTGCATTCTGCTGCAGGTTTCACACAGGAGCAATCATTTCTCCAGAAGGCAGGCCCAGAAGGGCTCTTACCCATACCAGAGCATCTCGTTCCACGCCTCACAAAATCTAGGGCAACAGGGGCCATCACGATTGCCCTCTGCTGAGTAGAGCTCAGAGTGACCACATTTTTGAACAGCAGTACTAACTTAGGGATTTGTTCCTAGATTTTTATTTCTGACATGGAACTGCTGCTGATGGGAGGCTATGCACACACACACACAAACGCACACATTTTTTGACAAATGAGAAGGCCCAAAGTCAGCCTGTGTCACTTACTAGGAAACTTCTGTGAAGTTATTGAAGTATGCTGTTTCCTCCCCCCTGTGAAATGGGTATATTGGTTGCATATGGGGGTGATTAGCTGATGCTTAGGGTCACACACAACTCGTAGCAAGTATTCAGAAACTCTTGGCTGATGTAGTAGCAGGAGCCAAAGCTGGGCAAGACACACAAGCCCTAGAGGAACCTTCACTCCTGCCAACTGGTTTACTACACAGCCAGCGAGAAAACCACTCTCCTTCACTCACACACCCTGATCTCTGAAAAGGAATGTATTAGAATTAGGATGCGACTTGGTCTGTCTTTAAGGAATGCTCCCAGGAACACCACACTGCTTGTGACTCTTTAAGAGAGTCAAGTGGATCAGTAATCCTCCCCTTGAATCCCCCGGCCCTTCACCCTGTTGGTTCATCTCTCAACAAAGTGACCCTTTTCTTTTGACCCTTTTTTTTTTTTTTGAAAAAGTGCGCTTTTTATTGGAAAGGGGGTTGTTATCCACTTAATTGACCCAGATTCTTATAATTTACTTTCTACTTATTTTCAACAAACCCAATTCCATTCAGCTTCATATTTCTGTATGTCTTCTATTGAAATTCAGCTCTTCATGCATTCTGATCTTTCATTTACTTATTTTTATATATTTTTAATTTTTTACATCATTAGTCATTTTGTGCATTTTTTTTTCATCTCAGTTGTAATCCCCATGGGCTTCCCATCACCAAGTCACCCGTGTGCTGTCACCAGAGTCCAGTGCACTCTTCCCACCCCAGTTCTGAACCCATTCTCCCTTCCACCGCCATAAAATGTCTCTGTGACCCTTTCTCTATTGTTAAGGTAGCAAGTTAAGTACTGCTTGTTCTTTTATTTATTTTTGCATAGAACTGAGGTATAGGCCAAAGGTACAGGGGGGCAGTAAGAGGATTCACTGGAGCAGAACAGGCAGATCTACTGAAATACACTGCTGAGAGAGGTTGCACATGGGGTCAGGAGAGGTCTGCTGTGCCAGATCAGGCCAGGGATCAAACTCAGTCCTTAATAGTGATAGTGCTGAGACTTAACCCCTTGACCACCTGGGAGACAGGACACTGGCAGTTCTAAGTCCTTCTTGTGGTCTGTGAAGCAACTTTGCTGTCCTCTGGGGGCTTCCAAGCTTTAGCTCTAAGCCCACAGCAGCTTTGCCCAAGATCTTTCGATAACCTGCATCCAGATGAAAGGTCCCTCTCTGGGGGTGGGAACTTGCTATGGTGGGATCAAAGCATCCCCAGGGGATTCTGATGAACAGTGATGGGTGACCAGTAGAGAGCTAGCTAAGGCTCTTACTTTACAAGTAAGGACTTTGAGGTGAATAAAATTATGTGCTCCAGGCCTCAGGGACCTGTGAGTGTCTAAGACACTGAGCCTAAGGCACCTAACCCAAAGTCATAGTGGCTATCAAACGGGAGGGAGTTGCAGGAGAAGAGGGCCTATCACAATCACATGGAATTCTTTTTCACCATGAACACCATCAATCCTGCTTTGTTCCACTGGCCACAGCTCACACCATCACAGAATCTGATAGTGCTCAAACACCCCTCTGAGCTCAGCAAAAGTTCCCAGACATCTAGACCATCAGAGACATGCAGATCATATGGCATCTTGAAGCTGAGGCTCAGAGTCTTTACATTTGGAGATCACCTCAGCTCATTCTTACAGGACTCTAGGTTTGAGCAATTCACCTTAAATGATCCACTAATGAATTAATTGCATACATTGTCTGTAACTAACAAACTTAGTTTAAGACTGGAAAATGAGGGCCCGTGGTCAAAGGTCTGGGACAGAGATCTGAGATCTGTCTCTTAGGCAGTTCAGTGCTGCTTCCCAGGCTCAACCAGGATTTAGTGTGACTTCCTGTGATCGATTCCCCTTATCCCAAAGGATTTAACTGGAGTTAGGATTCCTCAGTTCCCCCTTATTTACTCTGCCTATGCAGTCTTGGTGTTTGTTTTATCTCCAATGTATCAACATTGGATGTGGATATTTTTGAGCAGAGCTGCTGGTAGCAGAGCTTTGGAAGAATCCCAGCACACAAGGGCTTTTCATGGAAAAAATAGAACAATATTACATTTCAAAGCATATTGGGGTTCATGGGATGAGGAAGAAAACACTTTGTGAACCTGTGAACAAAGAACACCAATAGACATTCCCCTTGTTTCTTAATCACAATCAGTTCTGCTTGCTATGGTGTGTATTATATTTAACTGAGGGTGTTGCTAAACACTGTGAATGGTTCTGTAATCTAGCCAGATTTCAGTCATATATAAGTCTGTGAATAATCAGGCTTATGTCTCTAAAATACCCACACCCACAATGCAGGTAGACTCATACTCAGTGCTTCCTAGGATTCTTCCAGCCAAACTTGTGCAAGATTTCTCTTCCTAGAGGTCTGGTACATATGAGGTCTATTTCACCAGTGGCAGCGCATTTCTTGAACAACAGTGTGAACTACTGAAGCCCCAGCACACTGCCCTCCACAATGACCCTCTGTTGCTGGGGCCTGTAGGAGACAGCCTTCTGGATGGGGCTTCTCTCCAGGAGTCACATTCCTGCTTCCCAGGGCAGCAGCCTTACGCTCCCAGTGTGCTGCCGCAGAAAATAATGGGGCTTTTGCTGAAAGCCATCCTTTGTCTCCTTTCTAGTCTAGTTTGCCATCCAAAAGATTCCACGGAGTTGATGTTTCCGTTCCTTTAATTCAGTGTTTGGGATGACACAGCCCCAGCCCAGCTGTCTCCCCAGCAAAGGGGCGTGTGTAAATGTTGCCCAGTGCTCTTGGCCTCTTTTCTTTCTTTGGGTCGGAAGCAAGGCTGTCACGCTGTATGTTGTTATTTAAGGGATATGCTGAGATGTTTCCTTTCCGTGGTGGAAAAGATCTTTTCAAGGGAGCCTCTTTATTCTTCTGACATTTCCACTCTTGAAAAGCTGACCCAGTTCCCGCAGAATAACAAAAGATGCATACAGAGAAAACAGATTCCCCTGGGGGACCGATAAACCCAGGTGAACTCTGGCCAACTGAGTTTCCCTCAGAGAACTGGGCATTCTGCCAGAGGACTGAGGAAGACAGTCAGTCACATCTCAAAAAGGGATGGACAAATTAGGCTTTGAGCTGTCTTTTAGGATTTGCCTTTGATATGAGTCTGCGGGAGAGCTTGGTTAGCCCCATACCCAGCCTGGATGTACACATGTCGGGACATCTGGTCTACCAGTTGTCCTCCTTTAAGCCTAGAAAGGGCCTACTTGGTGCCTGAGGAATCACATTTAAGCCTGGATTCCTAGGCTTTCTGAGCCCTTTCAGTAAATCACATGAGTCTCCAAGGTTAGCCAGGCTTGAGTTAGCTCACACTCACTGTGGGTAGCGAGTGCCCTCTCCAGAAATTAGCACCTCTTTCAGTTGCAAATCTGAGGAGAGGAAAGTGATAAATGAATGCAGCACCAGGTCCTCTACAACTCACACAGTTTTAAATATTACAAGGATTTGTCACCTTGTTGCTTAGAAAATTCTGAAGAAAAGTTGATTCCTTTATTTGACATTCTTCTCCAATCCTTTCTATCCACCAGCAACTCAACCTTTTCTCTTTCTGTTAACAGAATTAAAAAGAGGTCACTCCTAATTTCTCTCTTCTTCACTCTCCTCTTCTCAGGTGTTTCTGAATTTTAAAGCCGTGGTTACTATTTTGACTGGCCTATAATTTGCTTTCTAAACCATGAGTTACAAGTTCAGCATTGTTTTGTGCAGAGAAAGGAGGAATTCTCTTTTAGGATATGTGTTCTTGCCATCAGATTCTGTGAACAAAGAACACCAGTAGACATAACCACTTGTCTTAGATTATTTGTTTCACATTGTCTCTTAGAAAATAGTCCTTATCTTTTACATTTGCAATTTCATTCCTTGTCTCTTTGTAGCTGTCTCATTTTCATTTAGTCATTCAACAAACAGTTTCTTTCAGTATCATTGGTATTGCCCCAGGGAACGGAATAACAGAAGGGTTCTTACCCTCTAGGAAAAGATGGCCAATGGAAAGACCAACATAAGATCTTCATAACATCATCAATAAGAGAACCTAGTCCTAGGAGAGAAACAGATACACTAGGCATCAAGGGTAGAAGAAATAAAAGTTCCTTATTCTAACAGTGAAGAACTGAGAACATTTCACAAATGAGATTGCACTTGTACTGGACCTTTTAGAGTAAATAAGATCATGGAGAGGGTAAATGAGGAAGAAAGAACATCACATGTTAAAGGTCCAAGGTGAAACCGTGTGTGGATTGGTGTCTGAGACATGAGACAGGAATGGTGCCTGTGATAGGTTCTAGAAAGGCAGTGTATAAAATGTACTGGACTGTTCTCACCCATATCCTCCTATACTCATATTCATGGGGCACACCTAGTGCTGGGCACTGTCCTAGCTGATAACCGCACAGCCCAGAGCAAAATAGTGGGTTAACTCATCCTGTCTCCCGGTGAAAGTAAAATCAAGATTTTCTTCTGTTTGAACTTGAATTAATTTTTTTAATTATGCAGAATTCATTTCTAGCACAAGGTAATAATGAGTTCACTGACTTCAAAGCTCTCAGATATCCTCAATGAGTGAATCTTGGTATAATGAAGGAAAAGTGTCTTTCATATACACACAGACTCACCTACATGCACACATGTATGTATTTATTTGCATACACATACCCATTCTACCCTAAAACAGATTCATAGGTGAGAAAGGCAGGTGTGAACAATAGCAAAATAGTTATATACAAATTTTCACATAACTCTTGAGCATGCTGCAGACCTTCTGACCTACAGGAAGACCCATCCTCACCCCCATTGTCAGGGAAAGCCAGCACCAGGCTCTTGCCAGCTCCAGAGACCAGCGGTGGGCATTGCCATCTCTGCCTCTGTCTCCCTGCCAGCACATTTATCTCTCAGTCAGTGTTCTGAGTGCCTAAGGTATGTTCAGCAATACAGAAAAGAAAAAAATTATTTCATGTCTCCCATATGCCAAGATGACAGCTTCTGCTTTCATATATGTCTTCTCAGTTAAGCCTCATAATAACCTCATGAGATAGGGATTGCCATTCCTAAATTTCTTTCAAGTAAACAGAGGCTCAGAGAGCTTAAATCGCCTACCAGCACCACAAAGCTCTTTTGTAGCCACCTTTTGCCGTAAAAGGTTTATGGTTGAGGAGTTCCATCTTATTGGGGCCCATCCTTGGATCTGTTAACCACTTCTGAGACAGAGATTTAATACTGGGTCTTCCTGGAAATATGTCCTACTCTTCGTTAGCCTCAATTTCTTTATCTATGAAAAAAGGACAACAATCATTTCAGAGGTTTATTATAATCCAGTGAGACAGTGGTTCTATAATGTGATTAACCCTTGGCATGCCACACAGCAAGCATTCAGCCCACAGTAGCTGAATTCTAAAAACAAAGAAGTTGGAGTTTCTGGGGCTGGTGGTATATCTCTTTCATAGGGAACCTTGGTCAGCTTCCTTTTCTATTTTGTCAGCTCCACCCTTAGCATCAGAGAGACCCATCAGTTCAAGGCCAGAATACAAAAGGACTACAACAGAGCTGCTTTCAGGTATGAGCCCCCAGCTGGGATGCTGGCTGCCTTGCGCTGCTCTTGCTCTCTACAGTGTTGTCCCTGGTGGCCCTGTAGGGATAAAGAAAGCAGCCATTCTGGGGGCATTCAGAGCAAATATTACATAGTGCTAAACGATGGAGCCAGCCAAGCATGCCTGAGAAGATTGCAAAATGATTATCAAAAGCATCCCCAGCCTGGACAGTGTACAAAGAACTCACAGCCCTGTCGACAAAGGCCTCATGGCCCAGTCCTGAAGTGAACAAGTTCAGAGTAGGGGGCACTCAGTGTTGTAAGAACACAACAAAGGGGCATCCAAGGCAGGGTGGAGTTTAGGAAACAAGCAGGAGAGATGATCCATATGGCCACAGTTCCTCTGTGTGGCATTGCCTTTACCCCAGAGAAGGGAAAATGATCCTGAAAGGCCCTAAGGCTATCAGCGTTGCACAAGGTAGGAAAAACAGTTGCCCATCAAGTGCCCACTGGCTTCCTGGGCAAGGCCATCCACACGTGGATGACGCAGATGGCACAGAATGGTACTGAAGAGTGTCCCCATAAAGGGGTACACTTCAAACACACCCTTTGATTGAGTCCCGTTTGTAACAGCAGAGTGAATATTTCCACCAGACCTCCTCAACTATTTGTCTTGATCTCTTTACTAATTTCTTCCTTCGTAAGTGCATCAACAAAATTTAAATCTAAAAAATTTCCCACAAAATTTCCAAATAAGATCTTTGGCAGGATTATGAGACTTCCTTTGTCTTTTCTGATGAAGGATCAGAGGTGACAGTCTGATGCAGAAGGCATTGCAATGCCCCACGTTGATAAAAGCAAGAATACAGCTCATCTGGTCAACCTGTGGCTGAAGGCTCATTACAAGACAAGCAGAGCAAATCTGAGCTCTACAACAGGAGTTAAGAAAATGCATTGAGGGCCCTCCCTGGTGGCGCAGCGGGTTAAAGCACAGCACTAAGAAGCTAAAGCCACTTCCGCATGAGTTCGATTCCCACCTGCCCCGGAGGTGACCACATGGCGTAGCAGACCTCTCCTAACCCGCCTGCTGCTCCCCTCAGCAGTGTACTTCATAGATCTGCCTGTTCTGCTACCCACTCTGTCTCTGGTGAAGCCTCTCGCCGCCCTTGAACATCTGGCCTGTACCCCAGTTCTATATGCACAAATAGATAAATCTTTAAAAAAAAAAAAAATCATTGAAATTACTTAGATTTTTCAAATTTTCCCCTTACAGCTCTTATCATAGCTGAAAAAACATAGTTGTATGCATGTGTGTGTTTTTCTTATAAGGCTGTGAAGCACCAAGTTTTCAATAACAAAATGCACGTGCCAAGCCACAGAAGCCCCTAGTAATACATGGTTTGTCTATTTTAGTCTGTGCAAATGCAATGAGTATTTTGTAGCTAGTTCGCTCTGCTTTTTCCTATACCTGGCTGGGTGCTGGGCATGGCTGTCCCCTGGAAGAAGAGGGGTGTCTTCTGAGCAACTAAGTACGGAGACTGACACATAGATCTCATCTACCACTGGAAAAACTTTGAGCAAGTATATAAATCAAATGATGAAAAAGAATAACACTCTGAACCAGCATGCGGTAAATGCTGCATATAAATCTTTGCATTACTGCAAACCTCGAAGGTACTACAACTACCCTCAGGTGCTTTGGAACCATTCCAAAATGCATAGTTCAGTTAAATGGCCTTATCCAGATGTTGAGATAAAGTGAAGGTCTTCTTGGACTCCATAACAGAGAACTCCATATTCCTCTCAATAGGACTAAGTCACTGCCTAAAGTATTTGGTGTTATGAGAAGGGTCTGGGAAAGAATGTCAGAAAAGTTGGAAATTGGTAAAAAAAAAAAATTGTAAAGATAAATTACAAGAAATGACTAAGGAAACCTTTCTTTATACAAGAGTTAGTGGAAGTGAAAACTCCGCTAGAGTAGATTAAGCTAAAACCACCATAGGCACCTAGAAATATAGAGAAGGAGGCGGACCCCAAGTACAGGGAATATGAGCTTGAAGAGACCTGTAGGAAGAGTGAGAGCATGAATCCAATCCTGAATACTTAATCTCCTGGAAAAGTAGAATGTAGCCTCATATTCCTACTACTTTTCTCCAGAAATTTGGGAAGTTTTGTCAACACTTATTCCATTTAGCCACCATGAAGGCAAATTCTCTTCCAGCACAATAATCGAAGTTCTTCGGGATGTAGATGACAAAAATTGATGTTAGCTAAAAGAGAATTTGCTTGAAGACAATAAGGTAACTCACTGAAGGTAAGGAAAGAAGAAACTAAGTTTAGAAAAGAACAGAAACTGTAGCAGCTCATAAGGTAACTCAAGTCTACAGTTCTCAGTCTTGTCTCTCCTCCTGGAAGAGAGAACCTGTATGGTCTTTGAGCAACCCTGCATCTATTGTCAAGCCAAAAGTAGGAGCAGAGACATAATATAGGCAAGGCTTCTGGACATAAAGTCTGTATTTTGGGGGCTATTGCCAGAAGAGAGAAGCATCATTAAAAAAAAAAAAAGATTTTATTTATGCGTAGAGAACTGGGGTACAGGCCAGAGCTGCAGGAGTAGAAGAGGATTCACCAAAGACAGAGTGGGGAGCAGACCAGGCAGAGTTGAGTGACGAAATACACTGCTGAGGGGAGCAGCGGGCCAGACAGAAGAGGTCTGCCACTCCATGTGGATCACCTCCAGGGTAGGGGATCGAACTCACACTGAAGTGGCCATGGCTTGGCTTAGCTTCACAGTGCAGCGCTCCATCCCTCCATCCTACTGTGCACCAGGAAAGGCCCAAGAGGAACGTCACTGAGAACCATACAGGATATACTGCTCTCTGGACTAGATCTGTGTAATAGAGGCACATGGTGGTAAGTTGTTGCCAAACCTTAGAGCAAGAGAGGAGAGTGAGGGCTTATTGAAGGAAGAAGCATTTAGGCATACTCTTATTTGTGTTGGAGAAAATTCTTCAATATGGAATGTATTAGCAAAAAAAAAAAAAAAAAAAACACCTGTACAATTAAGTCATGCTTGAAAATAAAGTGTGTTCTCCCCTGTCAAAAATGGCTACATTTTTGTTCTTCTGTTAAAAGACAAGATGAGATCCTGAGGCTTCTACTAGTTCTAAGGTTTTGGGAGCCTATGGTAAAATGTCATCCAGTTGTACATCAGCATTTCTCAGATTGCACTCAGTTGGTGTTAACTGATGTTCTTTGAGTACCAGAGGTACATTTTCAAATAAGTTTGAGGATGACTAAGTTACAGGTTGTGATTGCTAACGTTTGCATCTATGGCTTGTTTCTATAGAATATCTCTGATGTCACTGTATGCTATAACTCTTCATGCAAGCTCTCCCAAATTCATCTGACCAAAATCCTCACAGGGAGCAACAGTGTGGAACCCTTTTTTGAGCCGCATGTGGTAACATATTAAGGGTTCTGACCCCCCCCCACCCCCAAGGCATTCTTTAAGAAAAGTTGCTGGGGTCTATGTTATATCTTTGCACACCTTGGTTGTCCTCTAGTTTACTTGAAAGGAAGAATTCTCAACTCTTAAAGCTGCCAGCTTTCATGATAACATTTCATCTGATTCTGAATTTACTTTACAGCTTTATTCCTAGCTTAAATAAAATTCACTCTGAGGTGCACAGCTCTAGGTGTTTTAAGCAGTGCATAGTCTCTTGTGCCCATCACCACAGTCATGATGTAAAACAGCACTGCACTCCCAAAACGTCCTCATGCAAGCTCATGATAGTCCTCCCCACCCACTCCCAACCCCCAGCAACCACTGGCCTGTTATCCAGAATATAAAAATGAAAGCATGCATTATACAGCCTGTAGGTCTGGCTTCTTGCACTCAGCAAAATGACATTCACCCATGTCATTGTGCGAATCAGTAATTTGTTCCTTTTTATTACTGAGTTGTATTCCATTGTACAGCTGGATCATAGCCTGTTTATCCACTCACCCAGTGAAGAAGAGATACAGCTCTCTTTACTTGTCAAAAATGATAAATCAAAAAGAGCATTTTTCATAATTAACAAATGAAGCATACTCTAGGGTACTATCATAGCAAATGAAATTATGTCTCAGTAAGAGAAAATATCTGATAAACTGAGACGTGATTATATTTTTCTTTTGCTAGAGGGTCAAAGGCCATGAGAAGAGGTTGGGGCTGTCCATATTATTATTAAACATGAAAATATCCCCCCAAAATTTCCATGCAGCTCAAGTGACCTACCAAAGAAGAATTCCTTCCTGATGGAGAAACTGCAGTCCAGAAGTTCCCAGAAGTCTTAGAGGAACATTGGTTATTTGGTCATATCCCATGTCCTCTTTTGCAGAACAGATAAAACAGCTCTCTTAGAAGTAGGAGGTACGAGCCAAGATGAAATTTTTTCATAAGAAGAATAAAGCAGGAGAGTATTGCTTATGAATGTTCACCTATTGAGTGGCAGTCACTAAAATACTTGCCACCTCGTTCCATTATAAAGTAACCCAGTCTCTACTGGTCCAGGTCTGTTAGGATTAACTTACAGGTCAGGTATGCCTCTGGCAGCCAGGTGAGACAGGCTACCCTCACATGACTCGATTCAAGATCGCTTACCCACTCAAACTCCCCCTATGGACAAAGGACCAGCAATTGTGAGCTTAACCCATGGTTTTAAAAGGGGGAACTTTGTGCTTGATGCCACATCCCCAAAGAAGAGTTTCTTTGGTATCAAAATTTCCCAGGAGGCAAAGAAAACCTTTGTTTCTGTTTTTGTTTCATCAGATGCTCTTGATGGAGGTTGAGCTACTTTTCTAAACATACATAATAATTTTTTATGACACCTCCAGACCCATAAGACTAATCCCATTGAAAAAGTGTAAGATTCTCAGAACTCCACGTAGCTATCTTCATTAATGGGAATATGGTCTTCATCCCTGCACTGAATAATCTCTGCTGCTTAACTTCTGTTTCTACTGTTTATTTTTTTGAATGGATTCATCAGGTGGAGGGGACAGAGAGCAAACATAATGGACACCTGCTATGACTTCAGACACATTACAGATATAGAAGAATTGGCATTTTGAAAAACAATTTAATGGGGGTAAAAGTTACTTAAAACTGACTTCATGCATCTTTGAGAATGTCAGTAGATTATCTAACTTCTAGCGGTTATTCCAAATAATAGGCAAAGGAAATGATTATAATTTTAAAATAACAATGCTGCAGATTTTTACCTTCTTTCAAAACTATACTGATGGATGTACCATCTGCTTCAAAGTATAAAAATCACGTAATTCATAAAATTAGAGAAAATTAAGTTCATAATCATCAAGAAAAATGCTGTACATTTGAAACATATATCTCTACCTAGGAGTGCTGGGGCTTTCCCTAGAAGGAGTATTTCTTAGAGACAGTGAAGAATGCATAAGCATAGAATGAAAAAAACAAGAATTTGAGGAAATGTAAATGACAGGTTAGATGACATTTGCTTTAGATGTTGCAAAATATATCCATTAAGTGAAGACAGATAGGTTATTAACCAGCACAGGGAGCTTTTAATGTGGGCCAAGACTCTACTGGGTATGCAGGGACTATTAACTACCTTCCCTTCCAGCTCAAAAAAGGGCCCTATACCCCTGCTGCCTGCAAAGATGTCAACCTTAGTCACGTAGGAGATGGTTCATCAGAAGAGCCTGGAAAGATGTGATGCCAGGAAGGAAAAGAACAGTCTCAGAAGCTGAGTTCTTCAACGATGCCTCTTTCTTGTACCCACTGTAGATCATGAGATGAAACTGAAGTTGTTTTTTGGAGTTGTTGGGTTCATAGGATGGGGTCTTTGGGTTCACTCTGGGGAAAGTTTCACCAGACTCCCCTTTCTCCAGCACCAGAGAGTTCCCCAGGCAAGTTTCTCCAAGACACAGAGACATTAGTTGTGTCCAAAGGGCAGGTATATTATAAAAGAGAGAGAAGAATAAAGTACATTTGCAGACACAAGTGGGCAGAAAAGGCTGCCCCAAAATGTTTGCTGAGAGAGGCCTGCAAGGTCACAGGATAGTGGCCTTGAGTAGAGTGGGCTCCAGTGAGGGAGGTCAGTGCAGAGAAGCCTCAGAAAAATCACGGGTCATGGGTGGGCAGGAAGCTGCTGCCCTGTGGAAGGGGGAGTTGGCTGCGAGGAGCTCCTGCCCAGGCACAGGCAGGCAGGGGAGTCATAGCTCCTGTTCTGCAAGAGGAAAAGGCTGGTGAAAGAAGCACCTGCATAGGCACAGGTGGGCAGAAGGGCTGCCCCTGCCAGGGCAGAGACTGCACTGATACAGTCTTCTTCTTTTGGAGAGGGACTCATTCTTTTGTGAAGTGCTTCGTTTTTGTTGATTTTGAATAATTGCATAGAATTTGAAAAGGACCAGAGATTCTACAATGGTGCACAATCTCTAAATCCTCAACCTGGTCTGCGCCCCTTCACACTCTCTAGCAGCTTGACAACTGCGTGGATATGTGTCTGTGGTCTAGAGATTGGCCCCTGAGGTTTTTTAATTTCTACAGTCAATTTAATGACAACGTTAATCACTTCTATCCCCAGCTCCGGGCACTGTGTGAGCTAGGCTTCTGGTCTTGCCTCCTTTCCACATCTTTCTCTTAACCCCCATCAGAGTCATCGGAAATGCCTTGCTCTGAATCCCCACCCTCCTACACTGCACCAACTCCGAGTGTGTAGACTACCAGCTGCAATAGCCAGTCTCTGTCTTTCCCTCTGGCTCTAAGTCTCCAGTAAGTTTGCTCTAATCAACTTTGAAAATAGTTCCCTTTTTCTGAAAAGAGCAAGAATTTAGAGATAATTGATACCATAAGATCACCAGATCTCTAAGGAAGCATGGAAAGACCAGTGGGATAAGCTCTGAAGACCAGGGTCCCTGTCATAATCGAAGTGCTGATAACTCCCCCTGGCCTCAGGAAGCAGTCCAGATGGACACTCTGTCCCATAAGCCTCGATGGCCCGCGTTTGCTTCCTGGACACACTCTGATTACATAGATCTCTCAGAAACTCTGATACCTAAAATCCTGCCCTGCACAGGTCCCCTCAGAACACATGGAGTGTTCTTCCTCTGGGTCTGCATCTCTTGACCAAGCTATCTGTCACTCCTCCCACTGCCTCTTTGTTAGCTGAACACAAGTCACAGGGAAGTCAAAACCAAAACCTGCAGTCTAGGTCAAGATCTTGAGACAGTTCTTTGGACTGGTTGCTAAACACCCACCTTAATGCCTTAAACACCCACCTCTGCACAGGACAGACCCCTTTACATACAGATTAGAGAACTAACATGCAAACAATTTGTCTCTTAGACTCTCCTGCAAGGAGAGTTTGGCTCTGGTCTCTTATCTTCCAAAGATGCATTAGCAAGAGACTTGACAGAGAAAGTGAACAGGGAGGATAGGCAGAAGAGGTAGGGGCAGATTAACTCTTCTTGCTGGGAAGAGATTCACCAGAACTCTCCTTTCAGTGGGGCGTGGCAAGTTTCTCTGAGAGAGCTGTAATTTATATCCAAAAGGGCAGGTTTATTATAAAAGGAAGAGAAGAACAAAGACTTGTGTCGACACAAACAGGCAGAAAGTGTTGCTCCTGAAAGTGACAGGTTTATTTAAAAAGAGGTGTGCGTGGTCCCAGGCAGGCAGCCCAGGGAGCTGCTTGCAAAGGGAGGTCAGTGAAGGGGAGCACCCCTCTAGGCACAGTTGGGCAGGAGGGCTGCTGCCCTTTGCTGAAGGTTAATATTGGCTTCTCTCTGGGAAGGGCTCATTCCTTGGTGAACTTACCTCTTGCTGCCCTAACTACTTCTAGGGTAGGACTAGACTGATTTGGAAAAACCAGTGTTTCCTCTGTGATGGCCCTCAATCTCTACAGCCCACCTTGGTCTACACTTCTGGAGATCTTCTATACCAGTCTGATGGCAGATGGCTACTGATTTTTCATTTCTATAACTGATAACAATGTGTTAATCCTGGCTGCCCCCACATCCAGTTTTTGGCCATGTGTGAGCCAGGTTTCTGGTCTTTTGATATGTCCTTTTCAAATGTGCTGCTCTTGACCTTCACCAGTAGACACCTTGTAATCATGAAGAAGGTAGTAAGAGCCGGAGACAGCTGCAAGATATTCAGGAGAGCCATTGGTAGTCACATTGGGTGATTTTTCCTGGCTGTTATAGTTCTTAGTGATTCCATCTTTACTTGGTTACTTGCCCCTACTAAAGTTTGAGTACATTGTGTCTTGTACTCTAACAAATTCCTCCCTTCTTAAGGTAGCGAGGACAGCTCCATCTGGTTTCTTGCAGTGAACTGATTCCGACAACTGCCTGCCCTGCATAACTGTCTTTCCTCTAAAGTGTATATGACAATTGCAATTTAATAACTTAGTTTTTGCTATGTACCAGTCATCACCCTAGATATTAATTTCCTTGAGGACAAGTGTTGGGTTGTTTTCCAAGTACTCATATCTGGCATGTACAGGGCAACCTGCCTACACTAAATAGGTTCTGCCATCTGCCTTATCAAGATAAAACATAACTAGTGTGTAAGACCTTTAATGGGAAGGAACTTTAATACAATTGGTGTGTAACAAAGAAAAGACAAAGAGTAGAGTTCCAAAATCAAGCACCTGAAATTACCCATACCGTTGGGGGTAAATGCCCAGGCAAACAGTGTTGTTCCAAAGCAGGGCCACTGAATCCCAAAAGCCTGCCAAAGTCTAAGGCACCTTCCAGTGGGGACCCATAGGAAAGGGGCAGAAGGGGCCCAGCACATGCAGGACAGAAGGAGCCAGATCAAAACCAAGATAAACACTGCCATAGTTGACTTCCCCATAGCTCTCTTACCCATATTTGTATCAACTGGTCCAAGACCAAGAAGCGAGTGCAGGTTCTTCACATCTATCTGCTCCATGAGCATTCTCCAGCTCTCTTTCTACCTTCTTTTACCAGTCTCTTCTCCAGCTTCTTTCCTCTCTCTCCTCAGCACCACCCTTCCTTGGGTGGGGCTGAGAACCTAGAAACTCCCCTTTCCCTGGGTACGACCTTGTTACTGTAGGCGCTCAGCAAGTGTCACCAAGCGAATGAGTGAGTGAATAAATCAGAGGGTATTGGGCTCCTCACAGCTTTATCCCTTATTAGCCATTTTACCTTGAGTAACTCAATTCACCAACTTGAGCCTTAGTTTCCTGAAGAGATTACACTCTCATTCATAGGGCATCATGTATATTAAATGGAGATTACAGTTAGAAATGCTTTATGAATATTTTATTCAAATGTCAGAGGTTATTATTCCTCTACCAAGACAGGAAAGACATATTCAAGTTCAGTTTTCTGACTCCAACGCTCTTAGATCTTTTTCTTCAATATTGCAAGTCTTTGCAAGTCCACATACATGAGACTAATTTTCAGATGTCAGAAACATCCTACTGAATCCCAGCTATCCAAGACTTCGAATATAAACATTAGAGAGTGATATTAAATTATAGCAAAGACGTGGCACAGTTCTTTATAGCAACCCAAGGTCAAATAAACATCTATTAGGACACATGGAGATTCTCCTCTTGGATGATTCCAAAAAAGGACTAGGGGACATAAATGTTTATACAAAACATAATATGGACTCAGAATTTGTAAGTAAAATCGTACCACTACTTTGGAACCCAGGCTCCAGAATTCAAACCGTACTTAATCTTCAAGTAAATGCAACAAATCCTTCTCCTTTCTTTGGCTTGTCTGTTGTGTGTAAAAATTGAGTTATATAGGGCAAAGAGCAAGTAGGCATCAACCTACATCCCCAGAGAATGGAGCTAGACTTACGGATTGTTCTCACATTTTTTATTCCATGAAAATAATTTCAGGGTCTGCTGTTACCCAAATCCCCTGTTGACTTGCTCTGAGAACTAAGTAAGACAACTGAGGATCAAGAAATGAAGGCAAAACGTCTTCATTTGTAAGGGGGAAAGCAAAAAATAGTAGCAATGGGAAATTGAACAGGCCTGTAAGATAATTAGCAATTTTCAAATGCAGCAATGGGCAGAGGAAACAAAACGTAGAACATGTATTAAAAGTCAAGCGGATGGTTTAGAAAATACAGCTGTAGGATCACACAGATTTTGACCATCCAAACCAAATTCAATTATCATGTCTGTGCTGCTTTTCTATTTCCGCCACTGAAAGGCTATTATTAGGTGCTCCCTCTCTTTTTTTACATCTCCAAGTAATGCCTTCGTAAAACATTCCAAAAAGTAAACATTAGCTTTAGGCCATTTGATTACTGGTTTCCCAGAACGCTGTGTTCTGTCCTGCTCCTCTCTATATTCCTTTAATATTAAAAATAGGAAATGACTGAAGGCAGTTGAATGGCTCTGCCTTGGAGGCTGTTCCGCCAGCCAGCCTCTCAAGCATTGTCGGGTCCTCATGCCTCTAAAACTCATTTCATCCTTATTACATAGACAGTCCTCTGCCAAGCAGAAAACACCAGAAACTGAACATTTCTTTTCTCTCTGCCGATTGCTAATGTTTTCAAAGTGCCTTTGCTTTGTTTAACAAGTCTCCTTAGCTGTGGTTCATTTTAAATAAGACACTTTTTTTTTTTTTCTGTGCTAGATTAGCATCTGAATTGGGAGGAGAGCTGGCTAGGAAAATGTCTTTGAACAGGTGAGGTAAACAGAACCTGGGTAAGAAGTGAACATACCCCTGACCCTTGCTGTAGCACCCAGGAAGTAAGGTGGGCTGACAGAGCTGTCACTTGGCGTTTTACAGCCCACAGCTCTCTTTCTCGCTGGGTACTTCCTTCAAGCTCTGAGCTGACCCAAGGGAAATTGTATGTGAGGTGCCTTCCAGTAAGCATCCCAGAGTCTCAAAGGGCAGGGATCAGCAAATAAGCCAGACCATCATAGGGGACATAGATAGGAGATGAGCAGATGAATAGAAACTTCCTTTATGCTCCTCAAAGGCAACTTGGAGCAAATTTTGGCCTCATTAGTTTTCCTGCCATAGGTACTTCTGAAGCAAATGGAAAGGGAAAATATGAAGGAAACCAACAGTCACTGTAGCTAAGCCAAGAAAGAACGTGGTTTTTGTGTTAAAAACCAAATGCATTTTAATATATCAGTTGGAAAAGCATTTCAGCAGGCCTTAAATCGCACATCATTTACATTAGCTTCTATGGGTCACCATTGTCCATGAACTTATTTGTGAAGTCAGTATAGAACCCATTCTTTCCTTGCCTTGATCATTCGACAAACACGCATGAGTGCCGCCCAATGTGGGACACCTGTCTATGATCACAAAGGGGACCCTCAAAGCTAACACACTAGAGTCGCTTTTCAAAAGTAGTAAAGCCAGTCAATTTATGTTTGGCAGTGTCAGGCTTCTAGATCACTAAGTTACAGAAAGAGTGACCAAATGCAAAACCTCATTTCACTTTCTGGACTTGAATTTCTATTTAAAATAAGGAAGGTGTAAACCAAAGCTTCCTTCCTTGCTGGAATTCAGGTGTGGGGAAATAGTAGCAGCGTAACACGTGTTTGCCCAAACATGCTGGTCTGTATTCTCTAAGTCACCGTGACAGCCATTGAAGCAGGGCAGTGAATTTGTGTCTATTGTCCCATGAAGTAGTTCGTTTTTGTGGTCAAGTCCTCAGAAACTGAGACCAGAAATTTTGGATCTAGAAACAGAGATGCCCTTTGCTTTTCACTATGATAAAGGCAGACCAAGCAGGGCTTTGAGAAAACAAGGAGCCTTCCATTATGTGATTCCAGGAGAGGAATGTAGTGTGGTCCTTGTTTTACACGTGATGATTTTTCGTCCCAGTCACCTATTGTACCAAAATTTATAAAAGTGTTCTTGGCACTGGTGATTCCTGTCTGAACCACCGCTGCTCTGGTTTCCCACTGAGAGCCACAAGTGACCAAGAGATCAGTAATTCCAAATGCTGTTTCCACAGGAGTCTTTTCTCCAGTAGGACGGAAAATGCTCCTTCGTGAAGACAGATGGACACAGTCTGCAGGACCCTGCCTACTCGAGAGAAACCGTCTTTGAAATTTTTTGCCAACCAGCAGGGTAGCACGTCTGTTTCTATTTAAATGAGCTCATTACAGTTAATATTTTTGTGACTTCCAACCAGTTTCTCAATCAATTCTCAAGTGTGATACAGTTTAATCAAAAATGAAATACTGTAAGGCACAAATACTGTTTAAGCCCCACTTTGGTTCCATCCTTTTTGAGCAAATTTTCTGGAGCAAGACAATGTTTTTAAGGGGAAAACATGTTGCTTGTATGTTTCTTTGCTGAAAAAGATGCAAAAGGAATTGTAAAGAAGACCCAAACTATGTTAAGACTGGCAGACAGGGAGCCCCCTTTTCCATTTCCATGGACCTGATTTCGCTAAGTCACTTTTCTGGTCATTTGGGAGCAATTTTATTGTATTGACTGCTTAAAAAGTGATAATCACCTATCTGCCATTTTATTGACAAAAATCATCTAAAATACTAAAATAGTATTTTAGCAGAAGAATGGTAGTTGACAGGTACAGTGATAACTGGTGGAGATCAGAGAACCAAAAGGATGTCAGGCAGCCACCAAAAATGGCTGCCTCTATGACAAAGAGAAACTTTTGTACATTTTTTTTTCCATCTCAATTGTAATCCCCGCGGGTTTCCCATCACCAAATCACCCGTGTGCCATCACCATAATCACATACACTTCCCCCACCCTTACAAAGAGAAACTTTTTTTTTTCTTTTTTTCTTTTTTTCTTTTTTTTTTATTACAAAAGTTTATTTTTACATCATTTTGCACATTTTTTTTCCCATCTCGATTGTAATCCCCACGGGTTTCCCATCACCAAATCACCCGTGTGCCACCACCATAGTGCCGTGCATTCCCCCCCCCCCATTTTTGGTCCCATTCCCCACTCCACAAAATGTCTCTGGTATATGGCTGTTCATTATTTTTGTTATTTTCTCACCTGGTCCATTATACTCCTGCTATGCGTGAAACCATCCGGTATTTTTCTTTCCAAAGAGAAACTTTTTAACTAACCCTTGAAATCTGACCACAGAACTGGGACACCCAGAAGGGGAGGGACAGAAGTGGGGATTGGGGAGAGCACAAGGAAATGTGGTAGAGGACTATGGGGGGTCTGTGGTGACTGTATTCTTCCAGTGGTACTAACACTAAAAGTTTAAACAAACAAAGCAAGATACTCTCTGTAGTCAAAGACAGCAAAAAGTTACATCCATTGAAAGGATGAAAACTCTTATCCTTGAGCCTCAGAATGTGATTCTAGGCATTGGAACAGAGGGTTTAGGGGACCCCTGTAACTACTATTAGGAAGTGAAAATTTAGTTCATGCCCTATTAAGAACAACCCTACAGGTTGATATAGGATGAGGTTTTGCATGCAAATGGGCCTGAGATTTTAGGGGTCTAAATGGAATCAGAATAGATAGGAGTGGAGAGCATGAATATTTAGTGCTTTTCCAGTCCAAAAATAAAACTCATTGGCATGTGCCTAGTACATGTGGCTAAGTCAGGAAGACACCATGGAAATAGCACAAGATTACTCAACGCCCAGCCATGGAGTCTAAGTTGGTTTCCTGATGAAAAATGGAATAAATTAATTAAGCCAAGCACATAGCTCAATCATTTGGAGGTAAACTTTTACCCCCTGTGCTCAGCAAATCAGGTGCAGATTCACTCTGTCAAGGTGGACAAGCAGAGGGGAGCAGGGACTTAAGGCTCTGATTCCCGCTATGTGGGAAGGTTCAGTTGACATTGATGCTGATCCCCTAACTAACAGAATAGGAGTGGTGACACCAAAGTGTGGCCAACCTCTGCATTTCTTACCTGACAGGTAGTAAACGCTGATAAATGGAAATTATGTTCTATTTTAATTCCTTTAAAAGAGTGATTTTAAAAATAACAGTAATAATACCTAACAATTATTGAATGCTTGTGAAGTGCCCTGCACTATTCAAAGTTATATATATGTGTATGTGTGTGTTAATACATATTATTGTATATTCTATATCATATATATGTAATATAATATCTCTAAAAGTATACCCATTTTACAGATGAGACAATGAAGGTAAGAAAGAAGTTAAATCAATTATCTAAGATCATGCAGCTAGTAAAAGGCATGTTAAAAACTGAGAAAATTGGGCCCTCCGTGGTGGCACAGCAGGTTAAAGCACAGCACTAAGAAGCTAAAGCCACTTCAGCATTAGTTCGATCCCCACCCCAGAGGTGACCCACATGGCATGGCAGACCTCTCCTGACCTGCCCACTGCTCACCTCAGCAGTGTACCTCTCAGTCAGCTGTTCTGCTGTCTCTGGTGAATCCTCTCACCATCCCTGCACCTCTGGCTTTACCCCAGCTCTATATGTATAAATAAATAAATAAAATCTTTAAAAAAAAAACAGAAACTTTAGGTTTTTGGTCTACCCTAATCATTTATCAAAAAGTCTCTGTTAACTATAAAGTGTTTCACATATGCTGTTCAGTAACCAAGCCAGGTAACAGTTGTGCTGCATAAAACAATTCTCCCTATTCATGGTAGCAATCCCTAGCAGTTCCTTGTCCTGTTTTCATTTTTGCATACAAGAGTGAGGGTATAGGCCAGAGGTTAAGGGAATGGGTGGTGAGAGGATTCACTAGAGACTGAGTGAGGAGAAGAACAGGCAGATTGATGAAGTACACTGTTGAGGGAAGCAGCGGGCAAGCCAGGAGAGGTCTGCTGTGCCATGTGGGTCACCTCCCTGGCCAGGAATCGAACTCCTAGATAGAATTCTTGCTACAGTGGCTGTGATTGCTTCATAGTGCTAAGCCTTAACCCCTTGCGCCACCAGGGAGGCCTTCTGTTTTCACTTTGGTATTCAGGAATACATTTTTTTTTTTTTTTCATGACTCCAATGTGTCTGAGGTCAGGATTTTCACATGTGGTGCAAACACTTTTTCCCAGATCAAACCGCTTGACTTCGACCACAAGTTTACTATGAGTAACTAAATACCCTACAATGCAAAGATCTTGCTGGAGCTAGAGAAAGCAGGGCAGGGTGGGACCCAGCTGCAATTTTTGTTTGTTTTTCAGTGTGGATACTGAGACTACAGGGCGAGCAACTTTCACCTCTTATATCATTTTTCTCCTTTGCCAACTATTGACCCTGGGAGTGTCAAACAAAAACTTTTCTTCCTTGCTGTTCTTGAAGCAAACACACAATTAAAACACAGGTGTGTTTGTCTCATTGGAATCTTTGCCATGGAAAGTCTAAGATATTACCTAGTAATGTAACCCCATGGTGTCACTGAATGGGGGCAATAAGGAGACACAAAAAGCACAGAATGTACCCTTAACAATGCCTTCTGCAAGGTTTGCAAGAGGCACCTGCATGGCAGAGTGGATAAAGTAGGTGTACCGAACACAGGCATTGCCTAAGAGGATGACCTTTCTGAACAAGAGGACCAACGTAGCCAGGCCAACCCAAAAGAGTAGAGACCCCAGTTTGGTTTTAATTGGTCTCATTCAAGGATCCAGGCAGTAAAACATCAGTTTGGTGAGGCAGGGACTGGAGCAGGAGACCAGCTATCCACTGTGGATAGCTTCCACAGTGCAGTCTTTATTCAATCACTTATTCATTAAAATAAACACTTTTACTGAAGGCGAGCCATGTTCCAAGCACTGAACAAGACAGAAGCCATGCCATGCTCTCAAGGAACATGTAACCTCGCTAAAGAACCAAGGAAGACCAGAAATCCAATTCCAAATAGAAAGCGCCTCTGGGAGAAGTAAGAAGAGAATGATAGTGACGTGGGCCAGCTGAACAGTGTGGGATGGAAAGTTGTGGCAGCCTAGGGTCTGTGTTTGCAGTAGGACCTGCAAAGACAAGAATACTGGCAAGGTTCTGTGTCTGCAAGGTCAAAGAGAGTCAGTTAAGTTTAGAGTAGCAAGCATGTTACCTAGCAGCAGAGGCTGATCCTGAAACAAGCTGCATGCTCTCAGCCCAGACTTGTTTTCCTGCGCTAGGGCAGCCAAAGCTTCATAAACCTCAAGCCTAAGATTACAGATGTTCCCATATTTGTAGGCAAACTGTCCTGTTGATGCAGAGACAGGAGTGTTGGGTTGGCAGGTGGTGTTGATAATACATTCGAACTTTCATTGTATGATGATGTATGTTTGAATCAGATTAACTTTTCTGGAAATGCTCATCTCCTACTGATATTACCATGGGCTTACGTTCTCTGAGAGCACATCAGGTCATGTCAGGGAGAGGTGGTCCAGACAAGGGCCACAGGATGAGAGAAACAGATGACATCAGCACACTCAACCTTAGGCTAATAATGAATTATGAGTCTGATACTAAACATAAGTTCATTTTCATACGTTATGGAATAATGGAATCCCATCTACTTGGAAGAAATAGATTATGAAATAGATGATAGATAGACAGATAGATATATAAAAATATAGATTGGATACACAGATAGACAGACAAATGCTATATGACACAGAGAGATGGACATAGATACGGATATGTCTCCAAATAAATTTGACTTTCACTCTGCACTTCACAACCCTTCTTGGTACATGACTGACTGCACAGCAACTTACTTAACCTCTCAACAAACTAAATCTTTGCCCATTTTACATTATTTGCCTACAAATAATGTTACATCAAGATGTGCTGTGAGGATTAGATAAATGTCAGGGGAGAGGCAAGTGGTATGAGTGTTGGCACATAGTCAGTGCTCAATACCTGGGAGCCACTTTCTGATTATTCCATCTTCTCAGTTAGTGACAGTAGCCTTGGAGAGGGTTAGCCACCCACGATCCATGTCAGACCTGTCCATGAATTAGGAAATGTGAACTCCACCCCAGAAACAGCAGGGCCTCTCGTAGCATCTTATGGTGCAGCTTTCAGGAGGAGGCCAGATGCCAGGCGTAACTAGGAGATCCGTAGAAAGCATGTGGAGCATTAGCCCCCCTGGCAGTGACAGGGACTTAGAGAACTGACAGACAATACTTCCTCGGGCAAATGGTATTAAAGCAAGTGCTTGAATTATCCTGACACACGATGCTGGCTGCTGGAGGATCTCCTATCCTATCATAGGTGCTGCTTGGATTTCCAGCCTCACCTTAACTGAACTGTATGAAAAGCTACTTGATACCTGTGAGGGGAAGCCCAGTAAGGAAAAAGTGGCTGCAAATAAGAATCTCAGCCCTGCGGTCCTGCACGGAGGGCTACAAATAAGGACAGGCTCAGCCTCAGGTTGTTTGGAATCAGAATTCCGTTTCTCTGGTTGATGCAGTTGGACCTTTTGCTGGCTCGATTGCCCAGTGAGATAGATTCTCCCGCCCTTGCGCTGGCTGTCTATCAGTCCTCCTAAGATGAAATGTCACGCAAACTCCTTGTTCTTCTTGTAAGGCCCAACCCTGGTGCCCTGGGAGGCGGCCTCTTTATTTCCTCCATTGTGCTAATCAGAAACGCTTAGCTGCTTTCTTGCTCCGCCGCTGAATTAATAAATTACAAATGCCTGCTATCAAAGATTTGGAGGTTTTGACAAGTGATTTAGATGATCACAAATGCAGGGTTGTGTCAGGGAGAACCTGTGTTTTCAGGATAGAGAACATGGAGCAGCCCTGAATTTGAAGCATAAACAGGCAAGTTTGATGAGCTGCAATGCACGGCAGAGCTTCTTAATATTTCCTGAGGTTCTAATCAAAAGAGCATCTTAACTGGTCCCAGAGGGAACTGGGAGATGAAAGGCGCTGACATTGATGCCTGCTCTACCTTGCCTCATCACAACTTTTCCCCCCTCCTTCCTCTTGCCTGTTTCTAAAAATATCTTGGCAGGTCAAAATTATCAGTAGGATGTTATTTAGTCAAAAACAAAAACCCACTGCATAATGTACCATACCTTTAAAAGTTTTAACATCTATTAAATTAAAATCAAGGAAATTGACATAGATAGGATGAAAGGAGATACAGTACCTCCAGCTTCTGCCAACTAAAAATAAGAATTATTAATGAAGCTCGGCTTTCTTCTGCTGTGCACATTAATTATTTATGATAATAATACTCTGCACTGCCATATTAAAGAATTTTCTTCACCCAGCTTCCCAGAAAACTCTGTCTTCTTGGGGGAAAAAAAGGAACCTCCACATGTGAAGCCCACAAAAGAATCTGTTCCTCTTGGTGTATTTATTATACGGGAAGATGAATATAGTCTTGGGTTATTAAACTGGAATGAAAAACACATCTTATTAGAACTTACATGGTGATTTTTATTCTCACTAGTTTCATATAAACTTAATGATGCAGACTGCATTTTTATGCTCATCTATTTTAAAATGGTGCCTGCAGCAAAAAAAGCTTCCATTAATGCCAGTTTGGTATTTCAAATACAATTTGATGTAATTTACTTCAAATATATGTGAACAGAGAAGGATAATGCCAAGTGCATTTTCTAGATTCAAATGTGGGTTAGCTCACGGCAATGATTTGTTAAACCTAAGTTTTTAGCAAAAAAAAAAAAAGAATTTCTTTTAGTTATAAAATGAAAAAAAAAAGAATGAGGTTGCAAGGAGGAAAGAATAATGGTGAGTCTTATGATAAAAGACTAGCTTTAACTTTCTTCTAGGTTTTAATATTATCAACTGTAAATGAATAATAATGTATTTCCCTCCAATGATATGCTGAGCTATCTAAACCCATTGTTTCTTGCTTAGGATATAGTAGCATTGTATTCAACTTCAAACCATGCAATTTAGAGAGATTTGGCATGTATTAACCTTGGAAGGTAGATATTAGATAACTACTAGATTTCCCAATCTTTAAAATTTTTCAGAATTATTTTTTAGAAGAGCTATTTTTAAAAGCACATTAAAAGATAATTTAAATATTGTTACCTGAACAGTTGTTTGTGTAAATAAATCAAGACTGATTTTCTTGAGTGAATCAAAAAGCAAGTTCATATCACTCTCTCCTTATTCCATGTGAGCCAAGTATTTGCCAGTCTGCTGGTCTATGTGGATGCTGTGCCATGTGGGGGGCAGCTGGAATTGCCCACAAGGGCATTTGAAGCTTTGCTGTCATCTACGATCCCCCTTACAGTAACACTCTTTAATCAGTCTTTAAAGCCAATGCTAATCTAAAGGCTTTTCTGTGGTGACTTTCCAAAAGTGAAGAGTGACCTTGCTTTTGCATCTTTCCTCTGTTTCCTGTTTGAAACTGATTTTTAAAGGGTTAACCGACCCTTGCCTCTGAGCTCAAGAACAATACCCGATTGTTCTTGAGACATGAGCAAAGAGGAAATTCTGTTTGTCTTTTTTGATCACTGAGTAGTATTTCACTGTGTGTGTGTGCATGTGTGTGTGTATGCGTCTTCTCTATCTATTCCTCTGTTTTGAAGTTCTTTCCATATCTTAGCAGTTATAAATAGTGCTACAATAAACCTAAGAGTATGGGTTTCCTTTTCAATTAGCTCTGTGGGTATATTTCTAGGAATGGGATCACTGGATCATATGATAGATCCGTTTTTAATGTTTTCAAAAAAAAATCAGAAAGAAAAAGATAAGTATCAGATGATTTCAATTATGTACAGAATACAGAGGAGAAAAAAAGTGTCTGGAAAAAGACAAAGTAAACTGCCCATAGATCTGTAGCTTACAGCAGGGAAAGAGGAGAGGTGGAGGAGAGGTCAAAACAGGGGAAGGAAGAGAACAGGGACTATGGGAATGGATCAGGGGTACAGTGCTGGTGGAGAAACTATAGGAAGGATACCTGAGGGCAGAAATCAAATACTGTACAAAAATTAGCAATGATATAAGAAAAAGTAAAATTTAAATTAAGGAAAAAGAAAGCCTAGGTACTAGAAAGTCTTTGGGTTTTTTTGTTTGTTTGTTTTTGTTTTTGTCCTGTGGCTCATCCAGCTGACATACAAGAAAGTGAATGCTTTTTAAACTGCAGTGCATTTTCCTTTCTTGTAGCTGAGGTGGGCACAGTGAGGAGCATGGAGCAGGAGGAGGAGGGCTGCCAGGCTGCAGTGGGCATGGGGTGTGGACAGCTGTCCTCATTCTTCCTGGTAGCTTCAGAGAAGCAGTCTTGCTGGGCAAGCACTGGGATGACTAGGGGAAAGAGAAACTGTTTCTCCCTAGAGAGCAAGATGAATGACTGAAAGAGAGGGACCTGCGAGGAATGAAGGCCCCAGAAAATTCTATTCTTGTTGCCCTTGGTGGCTTCTCTCTCAGCACCTCTAAAATGCAGCCTCTGTATCTGGGGGTGCTTCTCAGGCATGCAGCCCAAGTAGCAAATAAGTGGATCACTGTCAGTGATTTGACTCTCAGAAGAGGGGGTATCCTCTAGCATGAAAGCATTGGGAGGAAAAGAGGTACAGATTCAGGAATACAGTCTGCCATTGGCTTAACAGTGCTGGGGCTCATCCAGAGAGCAGCACAAAATCACAAACTTCCAACATTGGTGTAACTAGGCTAGCGTTGGGGAGGTGAGCAGAGAGCAGGGGAAAAAAGACTCCAGTGGAGAGAAAAAGAAGGTCAAAAAGTTGTACATTTCATAAGATGTGTCAGCAACCAATAACCAACCATACATCCTTTGGTACCACAAATAAAGGCCGTTCTCAAGAAAAACAAACAAGCCTGTATTTTAGGAAGATTTCCTGAGTTTCCAGGAATCCTGGTTATGTTGCTATGCCAACACCACCCCTCCCAGACATGCACCAGGTCCTGCTTTCCTCTTTGTGATTGGGCAAAAAGAACAGTATTGTTTTGAGTTCTATAAAAACCTTCAGAACAATTTAATGACTTTCTTTAAATCTACAGTTGTTTGCCCTTTCAAACTAGAAACTCAAAATGACTAGTCACAGAACTGTGTCAAAAATCTGGGTCTGAGTTCTAAGCCCAGTAAGAAATCCACCGAAAGATGCAGCAAGGTGTCAAAAATGTTCCCTTATTCTTGTTCACCTTCTCTCCTCCTTAGCTGAAAGTTACAGAAACTGAGATTCAGTGGGGTCAGAAATATGCCCTTAAAAGCATAAGACAAACTATTCACATTACAGCCCAAGAAGCACATATAGAAACATACAACAGACATAACGTTTCTCAGATAATACTTACTTTGTTTGTAGATGGAAATATGCTGATATTTTCTATTTTATTCTTTTCTGGGCCAAAGAAGTAACCTGAAGATATAACAAACTACAGAAAAACATTGTTTTAAAATGAACATTGGTGTAACTAGATATAAAAATTAGTAATTAATGAAAAATAAACCGAAGATGTAAATTAAGTAGACATAGACTTACTAATTTTGATGTTTGGTTGCAAACATGGTTTCAAATGGACCAGCCACCATCCTATGGTGCTTTAGGATTTTCCAGAGTCCGAGCCCTGAGTTTGATTTGCTTGTCATTGGCAAAGAAAGTCTGACAGACAGAGACTTTTGAGAGAGGAAGCTTTCAACTTCAGTTTTGTGTGGGGCACAGAAAAACATAACATGGAAGGGGGCAGAAATGAAAAGTCAGATGTTTTTGGAGGAGAGATGGTCAAGAATTTGGGAAAGTAAAGGGGACTGATAACGTGGCAGAAGGCTGGAACCTGAGGAGAAAAGTGTCCCAAAAGTTCTTCAAGACAAGGAACGGACATCTCTCTCTCTCTCTCTCTCTCTATATATATATAATATATATATATTATAGCACATATAATATATAACATATATTATAGCACATATAATATATATATAATATAAAATATTATATATGTGTTATATATAAATTTTGTTCATTGTATATATGTTATATTACATATAATATACATTATATATATATAAATTTTTGTTCATTTTATAACACTGTTTATACAGTGTTTCCCCTCCCCTCCTGTCATCACCATAGCCCCCTCACATTCCTCCCTCCTTCTAATCCCTCTCTGTCCCCATCCCCTGTCCGATTTCACTTACAGGACTGGTGTCTATTTTACACTGTTTGTCTTACTCCACTGTAACCCCTTCTATATTGTTGAGCTCTCATAAAGTCAAGTGGCCATTGTACTGTGTAGAAAATGAAGGCAGACTGCTGTTCTGCTGACACAAGAATGCAGGAGGCAGAGAGCTACTGAGGGGTCCAAGTCTGGTCCTTCCAGATAGCGACCACCAGTAACCTAAGTTCGGACCAGGTGAAACAAAACGGGGGGTGGGGAGGAGACTTCAACTATGGTGTGACCTTGCAAGGCCCCCAGTCTTCCCAGGTAAGCACCTTGAAACACACTTATCTCAATTAGGAAGAATTTCTGTGTGTTATTTGAACTTTCTTCAGGTCCTAAGTCAAAAGCTCCTGTCTTTATCCCAATTAAAACATTCTTTACTTCAACAAATTTGGTCTTGGCTTTTTAGTATCAAGCAAATCATCTTTATTTTATTTATTTTTTGTTTTTTTTACAGATGTATGGAGATATAGTTGGAATGCACCAGGCAAGTTGAAGATGTACAACAGGCTGTTTGATAGAGGTACATCATGTGACATGATTGCCACAGTCATGTGAGTTAACACACCCAACAGTTCATGTAGTTACCCTTTGTGTGTGGTGAGAATTTTTAAGATCTAATCTCTTAGCCACATTTCTATACAACACTTACATCAGAAATTATTCATATAATAACTGGAAGTCTAGAATTTTGGGCTAGCTAACTTCACCCATTTCTTCCACATGCCTCTCCTTCCATCTCTGGCAATGACTAAATTATTCTATTTCTTTTTTCTCTTTTTCTTTTCCTTCTTCTTTTTTTTTTTTAATGCTTTCTGAATTTGATTTTTAAGATTCCCTGTACAGGTTGAGAGTATTCCTTTTTTTTTTTTTCTTTGCTGAATTATTTCACTTAACACCCTCTTGTTTCATCAATATTGTTGGAAATAGCAGGATTCCCTTCTTTTTATGGCTAAATCATATTCTAGTATGTATGTGCTATTCTTTTATGTTCATCTGTCAGTGGTCATTTAGGTTGTTTCCATGTCTTAGCTAGTGTAAATAATGCTGCAATGAAGATGTGGTTGCATATTTTTCTTGGAGATAGTGATTTTATTTCTTTTGGATAAATACCCAGAGGTGAAATTAATGTATCATATGATAGCTCTACTTTTCATTTTTGAGCAATTTCAACTTTGCTTTCCTTAATGGCTATGTGAGTTTTCATTCCTACTACTGTTTTTAAGGGTTCCTTTTTTTTCTACATCCCCCCTAGCTCTTATCATTTGTCTTGTGGGGGTAACCATTCTAATAGATATGAGGTGATATACCCTTGTGGTTTTGATTTGCATTTCCATCATAATTATTGATGTTTACCAACTTTTCAGGTTCTTGTTCTTGACCATTTATATGTCTACTCTGATTATTTGGTTTGTTGTTACTGAATTGTATGAATTTCTTAAATATTTTAATATTAGTCTCTTATAAACTATCAAATTTACAACACTTTCACCCATTCTGAAAGTTGACCATTTATCCTGGTGATAAATTTCTTCTGTTGTGCAGTCTGATGTAGTCCTACTTGTTTATTTTGTTTTACTTTGATTTTCAACAAACATATAATGAGCAATTTCTTAGCTATTGGGCACTAGTCTAGAGCAATGAAGATACGATTTAGTTTCTATACTTTCTATACTTCTATACTAGTGGCAAGATATGTTGAAATTATCCAAACTACAAAAAGATGATACTTCCATAAATACTGCCCTGCTTCAAAAACAAATAGATCATTTCTTTCTGTTGAGAGAGTGAAGACTTCATAAGGAACTAGGCATTCTATGAGTGGATGGCATTTGACATCCCCAGGGAGGTAAGAGAGAACATTGACATTGGCTTTGGGATTAGAGTTAGAACATAGGATTTGTGTAATGAAATGTAAAGTTGATTTTTCATCTTTATGCCCTAATGCCTGGCAAAAAGTTAAGTGTTCAGTAAACAATGTTTGAATGAACTAATTGACATACCTTTTAAATCTGATGAAGGGCGTCATTCTGGGCCAGCTCAGGTATTCAGACTATAGGTTTTTGGTAGAGCAATAGGAACAGTGTTGTGCTTAAGAAGATGAATTAAACAGTCTTAGGAAGGAAGATGAAATACATTTTGCGGATAAGATCATCAGAATTTGTAAATGCCTAGATGTAAGAAGCAAGTAAAAAAGAAGAAAGAAGTCTTTGATGTTGAACCTGGATGACAGTTAAAAGCCACTATCCATCAGTTAGGTGGGTTTATTTGTCTGAATAGCATATATGACATATGGCTGTGCTCGTTCATAGCTATGTAAAGTGGTGACGTCACTCAGCACTGTGCCTCTCTGTATTTCCCTTTCTGTATTAGATCTGATTACCTATCTATGGGAAAAAATAATTTTGAACTCCTCTCTCAGAAAGTGATAAACTTCCATTGAAATATTTAAACCTTAGACTCAGTAATTTCTACATACTTATCTACTCAAAGTAACTAAAATGAGAGATGTTGTCTGAGCCCATGAGCAAACAGACCTAACTGACCCATATCAAGAACAAATTCTAAGCCTTAACTTCTTTGTTCCTAAAAAAACAAGTCACAGTCTATGAGGCTAAGATTCCAAAACAAATGGTAGAGAAATGTAAATGTAACTGAAACTTACTGACTCAGATCGAAATTTTGCCTTGTCTAATAGATTTGTCATTTCACCTTATTTGATCGATATGTCTTTCATTGATAATTTGACCTTGCAAATCTGGTTTCTCAACAGAATTACTCAGAGACTTCAGACATAGGTTCCATAGCACCACTCTTGGGAATTCTTACTTATTAGGTTGACAGTTGAGTCCAGGAATTTGGAGTCCAGAGAGGTAGACTCACAATTTCTTTTGTAGTCCTGCATTCAACATAGAAGTCTGACTAATTTTGTGTACCCAACTTTGGAATAGTTCTTTATCAAACATTCTTTTATTTTCTACTTTTCTTTGTATAGGCCTGCTAATATGCTTGGGATAGAATAAAGCTTGGAATTCTAAGTGAACTTGTGTAGATAATTGAATTTTGTGAATATAGTTGCAGGTAAAGTTAATTACCCCATGGGCCAATTGAAACTACTAAAAATTGAAATCAAGTTTCTATTTCCTCTTTTGTAAAAGATTGTCCCATCTATGGCTTGTATAATTATCTGCTATTATTGTTAATTCAAATAACAAATTGTACATTTACCCTAACCAACTAAATTGCATTTCATTCGATTTCACTGAAAGTGTTAGTAAATTGTAGAGGCTTTGTTGATTTCCTCACTCTGTTATCCAATGAATCTGTGAGCCCTCTCTGCTTTTCATTAATGGAAGATTTGATAAGAATACCTTCTTTGTCTTTTTGCAAGTTTATAAACGTGAAAATAACAGGGAAAAAAAGCAAATCCAATGGGCATGTCACTAGAAATCTCTATCTATGATCATATAGAACCTTTAACCAGCACTCTTTGGAACCTGACACAGCTCACCTTAACATGCTAGCTTCCAGTACATACTACTGTGTCTTGTCAGCAGGTATCTCATGAGAGAGCTTATCAAACACCTAGCTGGAGTCTTGAAATAGTACATCTACTGTAGTTCCCTTATCTACCACATTGGTAACCTTCAAAGAAGTAATACGAATGGTCAAACATTGGAGAATCCTTGCTGCATCCTGCTGGAAGCTGTGTTTGTAAATAGTTGTTTTAATCTTCAATTCTAGAATCTGGTCTGAAATGTCAGTCATAAAAAGAACATGACTTGACTAGGATTGTCCTTGGTTAACTCTACTTTCATAGACAGCCCACATAGATTTTCTGAGAGTTGACGTGAGTGAAGACACAAGACTATGGTCATGCAATGGTGGGTTTCATTTTCCTTTGTGTGAAAATGTGCACCTGTCCCAAAATCAGATTCAAAACTTTGATCTGGTTGGTGCCATACTCCCTCAGGGGAGCTGGGATTCATGTACACAAATGACCTGAATAATCTGAATGTGTTGCTCAGCTAAATGAAAAGATATTCATAAGATATTTTAGAATTTTTTTTTACTTCATCACAATGAATTCTATTCATTCCATTAATTTTTATTGACTTTCATTATAAGTTTCTATTACACAAAATAGGCAGTATTTGCAATTTTTTCAAATCTTGCCATTAAACTATTATAAAAAGAAATGAAGATATAACACAGGATATTGATTTGCTCAATAATACAGACTTTTTAAAACTTGTGACTTAGATACATCTTTGGCAAACTGAACTGTTGACCAAATTCAACCCACAATTTGCTTGAAGGCCCATGAGCTACGGGTGGTTCTCAAATAGTTGGTTTTCAAATACAAGCCCCTACTTAATAACTCTGATTTTCCCTTTGGTCTGAAAAGCCTAAATATTTACTGTTTGTCTTTTTAGAGAAAAATGTTTGCTGTCCTTGATTTAGATTAGCCAAATTAATTATGAAACAGTCACAAATCCACTGAAATTCAATCCCTTATATTTTACCTTTTGAAAATGTACTGAGTTTTTAAACACTTCCTTGCCAGTGAAAAATCTGTTAAAAGCAGCCCAATCTGTCTAGGGCTTATTTGGGGACTACAAAGAGACTTGAATCCATAGGGCACCAGGAACCCAAGGTCTGAGCCTCCTGGTTCTGTGAGCAGCCCAGTTGGGCATTCATTCATTGTGAATTAGTCAGCAAAGCAAAAGAGAAACCCTGCCATAAAACAGCACTCTTTCTCCACGGCTACTGTGAGGAAGTCTCCAAAGAGGCTCATCAGCAATATTAGAGTGAGGATGATACAAATCATTGCTGTAAACAAGCAAAATGAAAAAAGGCTCAGAGTTGTTCCTTCCCCATCATTCAAAGCATTCCCAGACTTCTTAACCCTAAAAGGTGTAAAATGAGGAAAAGCTACAAAATACATTAGATAAATAAAATGAAAGGGCATTGTCCTTATCTCAGATATCTTCCAGATTTCTTCTACCATTCAATGATTTGGGTACATCAGTTGCTATCAGAGTCTTAGCTAAAAATAATGCCCAAAATACCCACCAAACTTGCCGCCCTGTTACAGCTGCTGAGTCCGCGTAAGATGAGTTGCTGTCAGATCTACTGATTTGGGACTCATCTTTCGACAAAGTATATCTGCTGATGAAAAGCTGCTTTCATTGCAGAGAGACTGCTAATTGTTTGATTATACAGGTCTCCACATTAATGAAGCAGTATTCCATGAGTTTGGAGCATAGCGTGCAACCAAATTACCACCCCAGCACTCACGCTGTGAAATCTGATTATTCATTAACCAGTCAGTGAGTGGTACCAACATCTTTTCTTGTCTCCAGCCATCAAATGAGAATGACTGCTGTTTTTGCCCCCACTTTAAGAATATGAGAATTTGACTTTGTTGCATATCAGGAAAGGGAAACTGCAGAGGGGGGGGGATTTCCGTAAGAGTTGTTTCACACCTCTGATGCAATGTATGTTTTGAGAAACAAGGAGCTATAGGGGTTGGCCTTCCCTGCAAAAAAAAGGATCCCTGTGCCCATCTTTAGTCTTCTGTGCATTCCATCCTGGGTCTTCTTGAAACAAACCTTCAACTACCAATTGTGGGTACTTGAAAGAACTGGAATTTTACCATCTTGGGGCTGACTGATGAGAATCATTATAAGGCAAGCATTCCAACTCAAAAGGAGGAGATGGTGTGTGTGTGTGTGTGTCTGTGTGTGTGTTTGTGTGTGTTCTTTTGTTTGTTTCTTATAAGTACTTTTACCCCCACAAATAACACAGAATATCTAAGGGGACACAATCACCAGATTAATATAGTAAAGTCATCTTGGATTTCTTTTTTACTTGAACAAAGTGTTTGCTTCATTAAATGTTAAGGAAAAAAAATATTTTTCAGTCATATGCCCTTTTAGTCTAAAGCCAAGACTGATAGGGATTTAGCGTGACAGGTTTAGAGAATCTACCACTATATTTCAATGCCAACATCTAAAGTCAGAGAACAAATTCAGCTATGACTGCTCTATTTTGACTCAAGCTGGAATGGGCTTCCAAAACAAATGCTAGAAATCCCTTCCTCTGTGCTAAGGAAAGATACTGACACTTTGGCAAATGAGATTACCTCTAATGAGATTACATACAAAGCGATTAAGATGTGAATTGACATTCCCCATGAGAGTCAGAGATTCCTGAAGAAGCAGAAGCAGAAGTGGGTGGAGTGGATGAGGGAGAGCCTTCCCCTGGAAACAAGGTGCTCTTTACTCAAAGCCCCAACAAGAAACACTAGGAACCTGTCTTATGTCCTCTCCCTTGCCCACAAGAAAATAAAGCTTGAGATCATCATTAAGAGGGTCTCAGGAGTTGGTGAAAATGACACAAGAGCTATTCCAGACCCTTTTAAGTAACAGAGCATTTAGAATCTTCTCTGCAGAAGACTCCCTCCAATAACTTTTGCTTTCTAACTCCAGTGTGAAATTTCACTGAAGAAAGCCTCTCAAAGGCCTCGCTGTAGTGAACCAAATTCTTCAAAGAAAGCATAGAGATGCTGAGCCAGTATTCGGTCTGTGGGTGGAGAAACTGGGGTTCAGAAAGCTTAAGGTCATGGGGGGTCCACAGTTACTTAGTGACATTGACAGCTAGGACCAATGCATAAGTAGTTAAATGTACTAACAGGTAATAAATAGAAGGGCCAAAATAATGAAAAGCTTTTCAACCCTCGAAAAGCTAGCCAGAGATGGGGAAAGTTGATAAAATATTATCTGTTTGGAAATTTCTCTTAAAATAAAACAAAGCAATAGATACATCATTCAGCAGCTCCTCTGAGGTCACCATAGAATACCATATTTTTCTGTGGTATCTTGAACATTCTGTCAGCACATGGAATTGTTAGCCCTCAGTGAGAGAAGAGCAAGGTTAGTGGGCAAGCCCAAAATGAGGTTGGTATAGCAAAGGATTACAACTTGGGTATGCAGATTTAGGCAGAAAACTTTAAAATGTCCTGATATGGGACCTTGGTCATGAGGTTCTTAGAGGGGAAAAGAAAGATGAAGTCATAGAGGATGAGGTCATGGAAGGTGAGGTCATGGAGGATGAGGTCATGGAGGATGAGGTCATAGTGGATGAGGTCATGGAAGGTGAGGTCATGGAGGATGAGGTCATGGAAGGTGAGGTCATGGAGGATGAGGTCATAGTGGATGAGGTCATGGTGGGTGAGGTCATGGAGATGAGGTCATGGAGGATGAGGTAATCATCGGATGAAGGAGTCACAAGACAAAAATGGTCAGATGGAAAGGTAACGAGGTAAAAAAAAAAAGGTAGAAGTTCCCTCCATCAATTGTTTCAAACAGGTTTTTTTGGTTTATTTGAATGTTGATGATTTGGCCCAGTGTCAGGATCAGATCCAGTTTAAAAAAGAGACTAAAGCAGCTTTTTCTGCAGTGGTTTTTCTCTTGCTCTACTTTAATATGGCTTTGATGTCAACTTTTCACAGAATGTGCCACAGGACATAAATCAATTCAAAGAGAAAGGGACTCAAACCCCTACAGACATCAGTAGATGAAGTAGACTTGGGGGAGGGGGATTTCCAAGGATTACTTTAGTTTCTATTCTTGTCTTACTATATGACCTTTAGGAACTCTTTTATCTAAAGATATAAAATGGATATAATAATACTTAACGTGTCTCACTAGGGAGTTGTGAAATGTCACTAATTAATGTTTATAAAGCACCTGGAGACTCTCAAATGAAAAGTTCCACGTACAATAATTAAGAGTATTAGCATTATTATTAACACAGCAACATCAGTTATCAACCTCATTATCATTCACACTGTAGACTTTTTGCTCGGAAAGACACTCCCAGTATTTCTTTGCCTGCACATGATTTTGAACTGGTTTTCACAAGGAAGATTTTTAGGTTTGCCAGTACTGGTCAAGAAACCGTGGCATAAAAAGCATGGTTACTTTCAAATGTTTTTTCCTAAGGATTCTCAAGAAATTCCCAAATCAACCATTTTATGGATAAGCATAATATCATAGTGTCAGAACTGGCTTTGATCACAGTTGCCTTTGGTTGTGTAATAAAAGCTGTGATACAGGTTTACGGAAAGTTGCATACATATATTTATATTCATATATATGCATACAACCAATTTTAAGATGTTTAAAGGACTCTGAATTAAGAACTATTCCTTTATCACCTGCTGTAAGTCAGACATGGTTCTAGGCACTTGGGTCATCAGTGAGTAGTCAAAGAGCTCAACCTGATATGATATTACACAGGTTAGAGGAAGCGGATAAAAGTAATAAATATAATAAGTAATTAAAGCATTCTGTTAGAAAGGGATACATTTAAGTTGTTTTTATTTAAGCAGTGATATGTGAGTTAGGAGTATAGGTTCGCTCCTCTTGAGCTGTATGTTCCCATATCACACCTGCCACCAAAAGTGAGGGATAAATTTTATGCAGTTAAGAAAAGATAAAGCAGCTAAGGGAAATAAAGACATTTGGAAGGGGTTGCATTTACTGCATGAAATAAAGTCATCCAGACAGACATAGAGAGAATGAGTTTAAGCAATAATTTGAAGGAAATGAATGAATTAGCTTAAAGTATATTTGAGGACATTAAAAAAAAAAAGGATTTCTGATCCTATTAGTGGGATACTAATATGCCCAAGCACAGAACCCAAAATGCTAATTGAGTTTGACCAAAAGGAAGAGGCTTAGAAGTTAGAGCACAAAATTATCAACTCAGCTCAAGTTGTCCCCTCATTGAAAAGTGGGACTATAAATCAGACATTCTGCAGGGGAGGGGAGGGAAAGGGATCAAAACAGGGGAGGGGGTCCTCCCTGGTGGTGCAGCAGGTCAAAGCACTACACTGAGAAGCTAAAGCCAATTCCGCATGAGTTCGATTCCCGCCTGCCCTGGAGGTGACCACATGGCACGGCAGACCTCTCCTGGCCCACCCGCTGCTCCCCTCAGCATTGTACTTCGTAGATCTGCCTGTTCTGCTCCCCACTCTGTCTCTGGTGAAGCCTTTCACTGCCCCGAGCCTCTGGCCTGTACCCCAGTTCTGTATGCATAAATAAATAAATCTTTAAAAAAAAAAAAAAACAGGGGAGGGATCAAAAAGCACAAGGGACTGTGGTGATGGTGCATGGGTGCTGTGATGGTGGGAGTTTTACAGGGACTACACCTCAGGAGAAAGCAAACATGCTACAAAAATGAACAATGATGTAAAATATATAGAAATAAATAATTTTTAAAATAAAAATAAACATGAAAAATAGAAGAGCTGAGGTCCAGGAACCCACTTAATCTGAATTTACCTACCTTAATCTGAACATACCTAACCACACAGTTAGGCTGAAACCTAGCTGCAGCCCATGGTTGCAGACAAGATTCCCATGGAGAGCTCACCACCTTCTCTAGGGGTCTAGTTTTTTCTGCTGACCAGTCTACACTCACGTGTGACAGTAGACTGAGAAACTCCAGATTCTTTTGTTTTCTAATCGAGTCACCCCTCCACTAGCAAGGACTGCAAATGTCAGGTAGTGAGCTGAATACCTGCTAAAGAGAAGAAAAGTGCTTTCCCTTTTCTATGTATGTGTAATTGCCAGAAGCGTGGGATTGCAAATTTGCTACTGCTATTGGCAGGCTAGGTAATCTTAGACAAATCAGAAAACTGTTCCTCAGTGTCTCCTTCTACAAAATAAAAGCATTGCATTCCACTCACTCTGCAGTAGTCTTGCAGGTTTAGGATTCTGTAAGTCAATGAAATAGTACTATCCTTGCTCCTGTAAAGATGGTAGCAATTTAGCACCTTCTTCCTCTCCATGAAAATAGCAGTAGGGAAGTGAATTAGTACATTTTGATAAATGAATATAATAAAATAGACAACACTTTTAAACAATGCTAGCAAAGAGTTAGCAATAATGAAGAAATATTTTTGATATGCTGTTAACTGAAGAAATCAGAACAAGTTTGTATAAATAACATTATCACAATTATCTGTGTTTCCTAACTGGCACAGTGAAAACTCAGTATTTGACTCTGACAAGTGGAATCATGCATGAGTAGTTGGTTTTGTTGTTTTTTTTTTTCCTTTGTCGTTCTTTGAGTTATATTTTCCATTAAGAAAAACACTTTATTTTCAAGGAAAATAAATAAGCTTTGTTTTTAAGAAAAGATTTATGACCCTGGCATTTTGCAAGTACCTGGAAATTTATGCGTTTAGCTAACTTAGGTCAGTAGACTCTGCTCAGAATATAAATGAGCCTTGATAGAGTAGAACATATCTCATGTTTCTTTTAGATTGTAAGAGTGACTTAACAAATATTTTTGCCCTTGACTCTGAAGCTAGAAAAATCTAGTCACAAGAATATGAGGTTACAACTGAAGAGTGAGGTGTTTTATGAGCGCCACAAACCATATGTTTCTCAACAACCAATCTGAATCCCTATGTAGTCTAAGACACACGCTAGACAATAAAGGAAACCAGAATAATTGACTGACATAACCAGAAAGCATCTAGCTTCACTCGCTACTAATGCTTTTGGTAAAGCCTGAAGCTCTAGGGTGCTTGTGCACCCCAAGTGGTATTGAATAGCCCAAGAGCCCCAGCTTGAGGATGTGGGCTTAAAAAGCAAGAATCGGGGCCCTCTCTAGTGGCACAGCCGGTTAAAGCACAGCACTGAGAAGCTAAAGCCACTTCAGCATGCGAGGTGATCCACATGGTGTGGCTGACCTCTCCTGACCTTCCTGCTGCTCCCTTCAGCAGTGCACTTCCTGGATCTGCTTGTTCTGCTCCCCACTCTGTCTCTGGTGAATCCTTTTACCATCCCTGCATCTCTGGCCTGTACCCCAGTTCTGTATGCATAAATAAATAAATGTTTAAAAAGAAAAAATAAACAGCCAGAATTAGTATCAGAGATGGCAAATACAGAATTCATAAGCTACCTGCTACCTGCATCCATTTCCCTAAAAGTACTGTTAATGGATAAAGACTTGCATCGTTTATGCTTGGAAATAAACTCAGAGGCTTGGAAACAACATTGGAAGTTGCTACCAAGCAACAGGAGCCAATGGCTGAAAAGCATCCAATTCACCACTGCTTTCTTGGGTGAAGTCACACCTGCAGCAACATCTTGGGGGGAACAAATGAAGGCAGTTTGATCAAGGAATGGATCTGAAGCCTGAAGTCATGTTAGTTTATAACACTATGTAATTCTGAGACATAGATCACACCTTGATGGCACCTTGTTCTTTAATCCATCCCACAATGTGCCTTTTGATTGCTAATTCAGTATATATTTTTTAAAGATTTATTTATTTACGCCTACAGAACTGGGGGGCAGACCATAGGTGCAGGGATGGTGAGAGGATTCACCAGAGACAGAGTGGGGAACAGAAAAGGCAGATCTTCTGATTTGCTGAGGAGAGCAGTTGGCGGGACAGGAGAGGTCTGCTGTGCCGTGTGGGTCACCTCTGGGGCCAGGAATCAAACTCTACTGAAGCAGATGTGGCCAGCTTGCAGTGCTGTGTCCTAATTTGTTGTGCCATCAGCCAGGGCCACTAATTCAGTATATTTATATTTTGGGTAATGTATGAGCATTCTCTATTGCCATTTTCTCTTTTTTCCCTAGTTCTATTTATTTCCTTGTTCAATTTTTGTGAAACTTTTTGTTATTATAGATAGCAGAGCTTCCTTCAAGGTAAAATGCCCTTTTTGCATCACTGCAGAGTTCATGATATCAACACAGTTCATCCCTGGTGATGTTAACTGGATTACTTGGGTGGGGAGTTACTCAGTAGTCTCTCATTGTAAAATTCCTGTTTTTCTCTCTCTACCCTTCATTCTTTGGAAGCAAGTTATTGGTTCCAGGTCATACTGAAAAAAGAGGAATTATGTTCTTCCTTCTGGAGAGGGCAGTATTTTAGTTGAAACTCTGCTGTAGGAAGATTTGTCCATTCTTCTACTTTTATATATTTATTTATTTAGTCACCACTTGTTTGCATATGGACTGATAGTTATCTATTTTATCCTTTGAGTTGTGATGCTATACAATTTTTAACATCAGACCATAGGCACCTGCTGAGAATTATATACTACAATGAGTTGTAATCTTAGAATATAACATTTACTGCTACTCAACAATTATTTTTTAATGCTTATTTACCTATTTATTATCTCTTTGTACCTACTAAGTAACAGCTCCCTGAGATCAGGACTCTTGTTCAACTATATGTACCCAGTATTGCAAATGGCAAAAGGCATGTAGCTGTCACTCAATTAATGCTTATTGAGTAAATCAATAAATTGACATATTTCCCACTATAGCTAATGACTGATGTAATGATCAATAATTATTTACTAAATGAGTGAAATAATGCAACAGCCCCATTGTACGACAATGTGGTTCCAATGTATTTTTATCTAGAAAATTCTGAATTACAGAAACTTTTTCAAGAAAATATTGATGGTGCAAATCAACATGGGATATGCCATCTCTATCAAGCAGCTGATTCAATGTCCTATTTATGTTTTCTTCCTTTTTACCTTGGGAAAAATCAGTGTCCCCTGAGCCCTCACCAGCTGGCCATGCGAAGGACAAGAGTAAATTAGAGAGAGATGTCCTAGCTAGTGAGGGACTCCGGCTCATACCTAATCAACAATGCAAGCTACTGGGTTGTGCTAAGTAGTCAGATATTAAAAGAAAAACAAACTGGCACTATGGTAATGGCATATGGGTGACTTGGTGGTGGGAAGTCCATGGGGATTACAATCGAGATGAAAAAATGGACAAAATTAAGAATGATGTAAAAAACAATATATATCCATATAGAGATATATATAATAAAAATAAACATAATAATACATATTATATTTATAATATACTAAAAATAAACCTACTATAACTATTTGCAGCAACAACACAAAGACTGGCACAAGAGGAGTCAATAAGAAAAAAAGAAAAGAGTTGGTCAAGGTGACCAACTACCTAAATTTGAATTTAGTATTGGAGGCCCATTTTAGACCTAAATAGCTATTTACCCAGTTGGGAAGAAAGAAAAAGAAATCTGAGAAGCAGCAGCCTTCCTTTTTCTGGACTTTTGAGGTGACCAATACTTGATAGAAATTTGTACTATTTCCTCAGGTTGTTTGGTAAAAATTTTCAACGGCTGACATTTAAGAGAAATGAAATCTGATGAGGCAAAGTAAATGCAGTGTGAATGATTTGCTTTTCCCCATAACTGAGAGGATAAGCATGATTATTTACCTAATAAAGAATTCTTTGATGTTTCCTAAACAATCCTATTAGTTTAATAAATGGTTGAAAGTTATGATTTATATGAGCTTTGTTAATAAATATACTGTGCAGTCTCTATTATTGATTTCATATGCCTGTACAGACAGCTGAGTTTCTTTTCCCCCTAAATGCTGCATTTGCAGAAAAATCAGGATTGAATTTAAAACATGAAATTATCACTATAAACTTTCACAGTAAATACAAGCAGCTCATTGTTTATATCCTGAAGAATCAAGCCAACAATGAAACTTTACTAGTAATAACTTTTCCTAGTTTCTCTATTTTTTGGAGAAGACAAAACTGACCATTCGTTTAACATTACACAAATCATGCCCAAGTTGGAGAAGATAAGAGAAAGAATCCTTGCAAGATTATTTCTTGCAAAAGCACTCATCAAAGTATCACAGATGAGCTCTTTAAAAGACTAAGAGCAAAAGTCTCTTATCTAATCTCAGGTGTTAAAAGCAGTTGAGTCATATTATGGGTTGTGCCGGTGAGTGATCATGTCTCCCTCCTAAATTCATATGTGGAAACTCTAATCCCCAAGGTGATATGATAGTGTGATGTATTGAAGATGAAGCTTTGGGGAGGTTATGTTTGAGGTGATGTATTGGAGATGACATTTTTGGGAGGTCCTGAGACTGGGTCTCTCCTGATGGGATTACTGTCTTTCTGACAACAGAGAGGGGAGAACTAACTCTCCTCCACCCCCCTCCTCGCCCCTCCCTCTCTTTTCCCCAATCCCTCCTTTCCTATGAGGACACAGTGAGAAGCCAGCCATCTGCAATCCAGAAAGGGAGCTCTCATTAGAAATTGAATCCTGCTGGACTTTGATCTTGTACTTTCCAGCCTCCAGAACTGTGATAAAACACATTTCTGTTATTTAAACCACCCAGCCTGTGATACTTTGTTATGGTAGCCTGAGCTAACTAGCACAGGACACCACAGTTATTAATATGCCTTGTAAACTTTCTCTCTTTGATATGTCATCTCTCTGAAATAATGACTCATTCTTATAATCAAAAGTTTATATAAAATCACTTTACAGGGCAGTAAGAAGTGAGTCCCTTGCAATAGAAATATGCCAGAAGATCTTGAGTGGATATCAATGAGAAATGCTTTGAAGTAATGTGTAGAGCAGATGGAGAGTTGGCTTTCAGACCATGTAGATGCTAGCAAATACTGAGAACTTTTTTTTAAGTAATTAAGGTAGTACACAAACTAGGTGAAAGCATGTAGACACAGAGTAGGAAGGTGAGAGAAGAGGACATGAACTATAATTGTAAGGCAATCTATTAATACTCGACCTGCTGAAAAGATAGGGAAGAATTCTTACTGCAACGACATTAATATTTCAAAAATGTTCTAATGATGGGAAATGGACAAAGCTTTCCCTGCTCCAACCACAGCCGCCTACATCTTCCTGCTATAATGCTTGCCTCCCCAACTTTCAACTTGCCAAAGACGTAGCTCTTTGTCCTTGAGTAATAGTGACTCAATCTAATGAGAAAAATATGAAAGAAATGATGGTGTGTGACTTCTGAAGTGGGTCATGAAAAGTTTTGTGGCTTCATTCTTATGCTATCTCTTGGATTAGCCACTCTGAGGAAAGCCACCTTCACATGTTGTGAAGATAAGCAATCCTGGGAAGAGGGGGTAAGGAGCTTAGACCTTCTGCAAAGAGCCTTGTGAATGAGGTGTATTAGAAGTGGGACATTGACCCCAGTCAAATTTTCAGATAAGTGCAACCCAGAGACATCCTCATTGCATCTTTTTGAGACAGAATCCCCAGAACATACCCCTAACCCTAGCTAAGCTGCCTCTAAATTCCTGGCCTTGACAAACTGAGAAAATAAGTATGTATTGCTTTAAGTTACTGAATGTGACTTGTTAATCCAAGCATAGATAATTGAAACCAAGAGAAAGGGCTACAATACAAAATGAGAGGAAAAGTTAAAGAACTGGGAGATGAGAAGAAAAATCAAGTTAGTTTATATTATTTTTTTTAAAGATTTATTTATTTATTCATATAGAACTGGGGTACAGGCCAGAGATGCGGAGGGTGAGAAGATTCACCAGGGACAGAGTGGGGAGCAGAACAGGCAGATCGACGAAGTACACTGCTGAGGGGAGCAGCGGGCGGGTCAGGA
>NW_004567138.1:5683749-5701417 GCF_000260355.1 Condylura cristata
GGTCTCCTCCGGGGCAGGCGGGAATCGAACTCATGCGGAAGCGTCTTTAGATTCTCAGTGCTGTGCTTTAACCCGCTGCGCCACCAGGGAGGGCCGAGGGCCAGCTTATATTATTTTTTAACAAAAAGTAAGGTTAACCTTTTGTATATTATTTGGTAAATGATTTTTTAAGTTTAATTGCAGATGGACACGTAATCATAAGATCATGAAATACTATACTCTTCATCTACTAATATCCTTCTTTTATTTTATTAATGTTTTAGTAAATAAATTCAATGTCCAACCTAAAAATCAAAGTATAGCTAGTGGCCTATGTTTATCTTCACATATTTCTATGACTATATATGTGATACTTTTCCCCTTAAAAACTGAATACATTCCTGCATAATCACTTTTTGTTTGCACAGATTTTCATCATGGTTATATAAAAATTTGTTTGACCAATTGTTAAATTTATGGATATTTAATGTATTTTGAGATCTTCTTATTAAAAATAAGGTAATGGTGAATATCCTCATCCATAAATTTGTACATCACCGGGATTATTAACTCTAGAATAAGTTCTCAAAAGTGAGAATCTCAAAATTCTCCATCTTCCCCATATGAAATCTCTGGACTACAAGACTGAATCCAAATAACTCAATTCCTTCCAAAAGACCATTAGAACTAAATCCAGAATGTTTGACATGCCTCCTTGTCTCAGTCACTATGCAGGAAGTTTTTCCAGGCTTTGTCTTGTAGTCACTCATCTCCAAATTGTGTATTAAATCTGTGAATCAGTTACAACTCTACCTCCTGTTCAAAATAAATAAATAAAATTCCTTCCACTGTGCCTTCTGGAAATTTCTCTTCAGATATGTCTCATAAATTTTAATTTTCTCACTGAACCATTACCCACATTTCTTTCATTACCTGACTCTCACTTAGTGTTAACTGCTTCTCTTATCACAATGTCAAGTAGAAGTTGTCAGGTCCATTTACTCCTTTGAAACTTCTTCTCTGTCTTGATAACAGTCATTCTTCTACCTATGGTAATTTACTTGCTTCACAAGAATCATTTAGCAATTCCGTGCAGCACATTCTCTCATCTCAGTATAACATAAGCATGAGTCTTCTAAATGCCCATCCCTGACATCACTTTGGCATAGCCTTACAAATCCTTGGTCTTCTCTCCTTTGAGATGGATGTCCTTTTCTGTGACAAGGGTCACCAAGTGGCTGTGAAGATGTACCCACAATGTAGAAGATTTTTGCCACTATAAAATTATGATTTCTACCTTCAAATGGGAACTCATTACTGCTAGTAACTACATTGGCTTCCTGAGCTTGAGTTCACGCTTCAGGAAAGACCATTTCACATCTTCTCTAAACTAGCTTACATCAGGCTCTCTCCACGTCACTGAGGAACTGAACTAATTACTTAGGAACTCACTTATCTTCCCATCTAAAAAACTATGCAATTGCTTCCAATAACGGCTATTATTTCCTCCCCAGTTAATTTCCTGGGAAACTATAAAAAGTGTCATTCAAAGTATGCTCCTTCTACAGTCTCTCCCTTTTTATTATCCAGCTTCTCTTTTGCATGTTCAGCCATCCCTCAGCTTTCAAACGTTCTCTAGGGTATACGAAGGACACTCTCTAGGGTTGGACATTGTATGCAGCAAGGCTGCTAATATCTTTCCATTATTAACTCAAAAGAAAAAAAGATAATTACAACAATAAATCTTTGTTGCATTCACAATTACCTCCAAGTTTTATCATCTTGCAGTTCTTCTTATGGTCCAACATCTCAAAAATTGTCTACCAAATCCCATTCAGACCTTGATTTTATTTTAATACTTCATAATACATAAAAACATATGCAGAACATTAAACAACCAGGTAAGGAAATTAAACATCATGCATATTCATCATATATATCATACATATCCTTACCTGCCTCTCGGAGGTAATCACTATTCTAAATATACTATTTATTACCCCCTTTTCTTTATTCTTTTACTCTATGTGATGTGAACATGTATATATACTTTCTTTAAATGATGTCATATGGAATAGTTTGTTACCTTGATTTAGTCACTCAAAATGATGTTTGTGAATTTTATCTATACCTACTTTTTATTGATTTATTATTGGCAAACAAAATTATTCTAGCTCTAGTTATAGTCACAGTGTGGTGACTATAACTAATAGTATGTTACTGCAAATTTGAAAGTTACTAAAGTAGTAAACGGACTTATCGTGATGATCGCTTTGTAACATACTCGAATGTTGAATCATTATTTTATCACCCTGTATATAACTATATATATATATATATGTATATATATATATATATATATATACATCTTATATCTTCACCCATTCAGATCTTGTATTCAAATCTTTAGTCCACTTTGAATTAATTTCCGTATATGATATAAGACACGCATCTCCATTTTTCTCAGCATAACCTATTGAAAAGACTTTCTGTATTGTATGTTTTTGGGTCCTTTGTCATAATGAGTCATCCACTTTTGTGTGGTTTATTTTGGGAATTCAGTTCTGTTCCATTGATCTGTATGCACATTTTTAGTTCAATACTTAGTGCTTTGATTACAATAGCTTTGCGGTATAGTTTAAAGTCAAGGAACATGATATCTCTATTTTTGTTCTTTTTTTCAAGACCATATTGGCTATTGAAGTAATTTTGTGGTTCCATACAAATTTTAGGGCTTTTTAAAAAATAAATTCATTATCATTAGAATGGCTTTTTCTGTGGGAATACTGTGAGGCATGAATTATACATGTCTTTCTTCTGCCAAATACCCTAGCATGACTTTAATTACTGAATATAAGGATTTTTATATCTTGTAGGTAGTAAAAATTCAATTGACCAATTGTTATAAATTCTTATCAATGATGTTTTCTCATGTAGACCTGAGGCAGGATTATACTTGCTTTCTTTTGATGAAAGACAGAGGTACCCAGGGTTTTGTAGAAGTATCAGTTTCAACTCTCTGATCTTGCAACAAAATCTAGTCTCCTCTCAAAGCTAGTTCATTCAAATCCTACTCTTTCTTAATGACATATGTAGATATTCTTGAGGGCATTACTCTGTCCTTTGGTTTATTACTCTGAATTATAAATAATTTACTCACTGGAAGTGCCCTAGCTTTTTTGACACTTATATATGTAGCATTTCACAAAGCATCCATAAGTGTTGAATTGTCAGAATATTTAGTCCATTAACTTGCTGGAAATTGAAATGGTCATTAATTCTTCAACCCATTTCAATTGGACTTCCTCTCTGCCACTCATTGAAACTTTTCTTACCAAAAAACACTTCCATATTGACAAATTTAATTTATACCTTCATTTTTACTTACTAGATTTCTGAAAAATACATAAAATATGCAACCATTCCATAATATTTGTTACACTATATTATTCCATAATCTTCATTTTCCTAAATCAGTGAATACTTCTTAGGCTCCTTTGTTTGTCTAAACACCCAAAATCCAAAGTTTTGAAATAATGCTAACATATAATGTAATATATAAAATCTTAGGAAAATTCAACGTAAGTCATAGGAAATGGTGTCTATTTCAGGAGTTTCTAACTCATATTATCACTATGTCCCTATTCACATTTTTTTAATGGCTTATTTATTTATATATACAGAACTGGGGTACAGGCCAGAGGTGCAGGGGCAATGAGAGGCTTCACCAGAGACAGAGAGGTGAGCAGAACAGGCAGATCTACGAAGTACACTGCTGAGGGGAGCAGCAGGCAGGTCAGGAGTGGTCTGCTGTGCCATGTGGGTCATCTCCAGGGTGGGGATTGAACTCATGTTGAAGTGGCGTTAGCTTCTTAGTGCTGTGCTTTAACCCACTGTGCCACCAGGGAGGGCCCCCTATTAACATTTTTATATAAAGTTAATTTCCACAAAAGTCATATACCACGAAGTCTAAAGAGACCTAACCCAGTTTTAACAGAACCATCCAACCCTGTAGGGAAAGACATATTTTTTCTTAAGAGTGTGGGCCCTGAAGTCAGACTACCTCAGTCCAATACCCAGCTCTGCTACTATTAAGCTTTATAAATTTAAGCATATCAGCTTTCTGTTCTTAGGTTCCTCACCTAGGAAGGAGAGGAATAACTGCATCTGTCTCCTAGAGTTGTCAAACAGACTGAGACTTATAACTGTCCCTAGCATATACTAAGCACTATATACCTGTGATCTGTTAAGATTATTTTCTGTTATTACGTTGGCCTCTGTATTCTCTTTTATACAATCAGCTACATCTAATTGTAGTGAAGTATTCTGAACTATGAAAACAATTTCAATACAAAGACTGATATAGCCGGTCTATAGTTCTGCATCTATCCCCTCCCTCCCAGTAAATACAGTAACATCAACTACTGCTGAGTTGCTTGCTAGATCCTTTGGGAACTGATTAAAAATGCAAAGAAATGAAGAGAGTTAACTAGCAAGTCACAAACTTTTTCATTTTTCTTAATGAAAATTATTAGAGAATGGAATTGTTTAGCAATAATTAGGAAATAGCCTAGGGTAGCTAGTGGACACTTCAGATTTTTAATGACAGAGGCAAAACAGGCATATAAATGAGAATTTTCTACTGATTGGGAGAAAATATTTGTATAGTATACAACTGATAAGGGACTGATATCAAAGATCTACAAAGAGCTAAACAACTCCACAAAAACAAAGCAACCAGCCCAATCAAAACATTGGCAGGAAGGCTAAAATGACACTTCTCCAAAGAAGAATTGCAAATAATCTACAAACATATAAAGGGAGTGTTCAACATCACTTATTATTAGAGAAATGCAAATCAAAACCACAATGAGGTGTACCACCTTACACCAGAAGGGCCCGTATTTAAAAAAAAAAAAAAAAAACAATAAAAAATGCTGGCAAGAATGGAAAAAAGGAACCCTTTTAGACAACAGGTCCAGCCATATTAAAAGCTGTGTGAAAGATCCTCAAAACATTTAAAAAGTAGATCAACCATATGATCCACTGATTCCACTTCTAGGAATCTACCCAGAGAACACAAAAACACTAATTCAAAAGGAAACCTGGCCTCCTACGTTTACTGCAGCACTACTAACAATAGCCAAGATATGCAAAACCCCCAGATGATACCATAATGTCAGGTTTTGAGGCCCAGTCTCCCAGCCTGGAAAGGATCCCAGGCTGCAGGGACAGCACTGAGTCCCGGCCACTAAACGACCATGGTTGGTGTCTCCAGAGCTGCAGCAGGAACTTTGCTGACATTTAGGCAAGCAAGCAAGGAGAGGCAAATTAGTTTAGAGAAAGAAAAAGTTTACTAAGGAGAAAAGGCACAGAAATAAAGAGGAACTCCCAGGCTCATGGAACCAGTCCAGGGAGGGCAAGGAGGCCCAAGTGGAATCAGGGAACATGGACCTTCTTTCCCTAGTTATTCTAGAGCCACACCTGTCTCTGTGATTGGCTAGTTCTCGGTGGTCTCACTCATGGCCTTAATGTCTCTGTGTCCAGAAAGAACTAAGTCTCTGCATCCTGGCCCTCATGTTAGAGTCCTTTTTCTTTATTGTCCTTGTTCCAGAAGGTCCTGTTGCCCCTAGTCCTGGGGGATTTGATGAATCCCCTTTGGAATTTGTTGCCCTCGTTTCTGGAGCCTCCCTTAACTCTCTCTCCTGAAGCTTTTTCTATTCTGGTCTTGCCCTGAGGCTCTCCCCTTGCTCTGTGCCTCACAGATGCCCCAAAACAGATAAATGGATCAAGAAGAGGTTGGTATTTAAAAAAAAAGAAAAGATAAACTCATGCTATTGGCAGCAACTTGAATGGCACTGGAAGAGATTATGCTCAGTGAAATAAAGCAGCAGAAGAAAGATAGATGCAGGTTTTCAGTTTTAGGTAGCATATACAGAAACCAAACAAAGAGTCAGGAAAAAAACAAAATTTGCAAACTAACCATAGATTTGAGGCATCACCATGGAGGGGGAGGAAAAGAGGTTAAAACAGGGGAGAGAGGGCCCTCCCTGGTGGCGCAGCGGGCTAAAGTACAGATCTGAAGCTAAAGTCACTTCACCATGAGTTCAATCCCTGCCCTGGAGGTGAGCCACATTGCGCGGCAGACCTCTCCTGACCTGCCCACTGCTCCCCTCAGCAGTGTACTTCGTCAGTCAGCCTGTTCTGCTCCCCACTCTGTCTCTGGTGAATCCTCTCACTGCACCTGTGCCTCTGGCCTGTACCCCCCACCCCCCCAAAAAAAAAATCAGGGGAGGGAAGAACACAGGGGACTCTAGTGATGGATTATGGGTGCTATGGTGGTGGGAGGATTATGGGAACTACACTTGGGGGAAGAAATGAAATATTGTAAAAAAAAAAAATGAACTACAGGCCCTCCCTGGTGGTGCAGCGGGTTAAAGCACAGCACTAAGAAGCTAAAGCCACTTCTGCATTGGTTCAATTCCTGCCTGCCCCAGAGGGACCACATGGCGCGGCAGACCTGTCCTGACCCGCCCGCTGCTCCCCTCAGCAGTGTACTTCGTCAATCGGCCTGTTCTGCTCCCTACTCTTGCCACCCCTGAGCCTCTGGCCTGTACCCCAGTTCTGTATGCACAAATAAATAAATCTTTATAAAAATAATGAACAACTATATAAGAAAGTAATATAAATTATATAAATGAAAAAAGAAGAAATGAGCAATTTTTAGATTTAACTGGCCCTCCAAGACACTTAGCTGAGATATCCTTAATTATCATTCCAGTGTCTTTCTGGAAGACACTGACACTTAAAAATAGTTGAGTCCAGCAACAGTTTCTTCTGTGGAATCTGTATAGCAGAACAGCGGGGGACAATGAGGAAACCCCTGGCAGCTTTATTTAGGTACCAAAAGGCAACATCAGGTGGTTGGTGAAGTCCTTTATTTTTTTTGAGATGTTGGATTCGGAGAGTGCAGTACTTGCACACTTTCACCAGTGTGCCCCTCTCACTGGCACCAGCAAGTTTCCCAGGCGTGTTTGTCCATGACACCGAGACATTAGTTATAGCCAGAGGGGCAGGTATATTACAAAAGGGAGAGAAGAGTAAAGGACACTTGCATGGACATGAACAGGCAGAATGGGCCAGCCCAAAAGGGACAGGCTTGCTGAGAGGCCTGCATGGTCATAAGTGGGCGGCCTTGAGGAGAGCGGCCTCTGCTGAGGGAGGTCAGTGCACAGAAGCCCTGGCAAGGTCGCAGGCAGGCGGGAGGCTGCTGCCCTGCAGAGGGGGAGAGGTAGTGCAAAGAACCATCTGCATAGGCACAGGTGGGCAGCACAGTGCCAGGGTAGACATTGCCCTGTACAGTCTTCTCTTTGGGAGGGGCTCACTCCTTCATGGAATAATCCCTTTGCTGCTGATTTTGGGTAACCATGTAGAATTTGAAAGGGACCAAAGAATCTAGAGTGGCATTTAATCTCCTCTGTTCTGCACCCTGTGACACTAACAGCATCCTGCCTTTTGCCTGGGTCTGTCCTTGGCGCCTACGAATTCATAGGTCCTACAGCTGGGGTAATGGCTATGTTGATCTCTCTCCCCTCACCTCCAGCCCCTGGCATTGTGTGAGTCAGGTTTCTGGTCTTGTGACACTTCCTTTCCCACTTTTCTATTCTTATCCTCCATCAGCTGCCATTCTTGTTTCAATACCCTAGTTATTGGGATAGAGTGAGAATTCTCAAAGTTTCTCCTTGAGCTTCTGTGTGTGATTAAGGATAATTATGAGAACTTCCAGATGCCCCCAGTCTCCACCATAATCCCTGTTAACACGGAGAGAAGGGGATGAAGAGGTGTCAAGTCAGTTCTGTATTCCATATCTCCCAGTGATCTCAGCAGTAAGCACCCATCCCCAAGATAGACTCCTCCCCCAAATACGACTATAAAGAAATAGAGAGCTAGCCCCAAACTGAAGGAATCCACTGTGACCCTTAAAGAGCTTGGTGGCCTTGGGGTGTTGTTATCTCTAGTCACTATGCCTTGCTTTACATCCAAGAACTAATTTATCTAATGCTGGAAGTATATACCTTTTGGCTACCTCCACCCATTTCCCCCAACCCCACCCTGCCCACAGCAACCATCAATCTTTTCTGTTTCAATGAGTTAAGTTCCTTTTTTTTTTATATTCCACATGGATGTGAGATCATAAAGTATTGTTTTTCCTTATTAAAAAAGTCTTGGGGGCCCTCCCTGGTGGCACAACATATTAAAACACAGCACTGCAAAGCTAGCTGCAGCCACTTCAGCATGAGTTCAATCCCCAACCAGAGAGCTGACCCACATGGCCTGGCAGACTCTTCCTGACACACCCACTGCTTCCCTCAGCAGTATACTTCATTGATTTGTCTGTTCTGCTCTCCCTCTGTCTCTGGTGAATCCTCTCACTGACCTGTGCCTCTGGCGTGTACCCCAGTTCTGTATGCATAAATAAATCAAATCTTTTAAAAATAAATAAAATATCTTTATTTTCTTATTAGAAACATCAAAGCTATTTTAATAAGTCTTATAGAGACCTTTTGGGTCTTGTTTATCTTTTGATAAAGGAAATATGAGGTGTCAGCAAGGGCCAGTCATAACTCTGACTTCAGCAAGTTGATCACTTGCCTCAGTCATTTTATTTAAAAAGCTTGGAATTTAGATTCAACTTAAGTGGGTAGTATATGAAAATGATGTTTTCTGAGGATTTGGAAACCACCTGTCTAAACATTGTCAGCGGCACTCAACAAATCGACAGAGTTGATGAGGTACTTCCTCCTCCTTCTTCCATAACCTTCAAGCACCTGTCTCAAAGCTTCCACCTTTATAAATGTTAATACATCTTGCTAAGGCAGAAAAGGATAATTCAGGACTTCACTGTGCCCCAAAGCTATTTGTTTTTCCTTCAAACCCAAAAGACAGGTGCCCTGAAACAATCATGCTCATAATATTGAGAATGACAACGAATATTAATGTGACCACAGGCACAGTGACCATCACAGTCATGCCAGAAGTGTGCATTGTGCAAGAAAGGTGACCGTGTGGTCAAAACCACCACCCTTAACCAGTCCAAGCAGGGATTGGCTGTTTAAAAGAACACTCAACACCACAAAGCAAGCAAGCACAGTCAAGGTGAAAAACCATGGATGTAGCCACCAGAGTAAGAACATCTACCACATCAAGTTATTACATTAAATGGCCTACAGGTTGTGGGTGATGTAGGTACTGTGATGCTAGGCTGAGGATGATTTCATATTTCTCCTTCTTCTTCTTTTTTTTTTTTAAAGATTTGTTTATTTATGCATACAAGAACTAGGGTACAGGCCAGAGGTGCAGGGGGTGAGAGAATCTGTCAGAGACAGAGTGGGGAGAAGAACAGGCAGATGGGCTGCTTTAAAAGGGGGACATTAGGTGGTGCAACAGGTTAAAGTGCAGCACTGTGAAGCTAGCCACAGCCGCTTCAGCAGGAGTTCAATCCCTGGCCAGGGAGCTGACCCGCATGGCCCAGCAGACCTCTCGTGTCTCACCTACTACTCCCCTCAACAGTGTATTTCAGTTAGTCTGCCTGTTCCGCTCCCCACTCTGTCTCTGGTAAATCCTCTCACCGCCCCTACACCGCTGGCCTGTACCCCAGTTCTATATCCATAAATAAATAAATCTTTTATAAATAAAGGGGGACATAACTGAGATTTTTCACAGCAAGTGCCCTGTTGAGAATAAAATAGAGTATGTGCTCTCTTTCTCATCCCCACCCCTTGTTTCCTGTTGTGTGAATCCAGGAGCTTCTCGATAAAATGCCAGGCTGAAGTCTTCAAATCCATTTAATGAGGCATCATGACTCAACTTGGCAAGGCTTTTTTTCCCCTTGCTTCTTTTCCACCTCCAACTGTTTTGATTCATTTGTGAGAAATTTACTTTTGCCAATTGAAAAGCCCCTTTGTGTCTGCCAGTCACTAATCTCCCCTCTGACACATTCATTCAACCAGACTAAATCCAATATTGACATTTGTATCTAGAGGGAAAGAGGTTAAGCACTGGGAGGAAAAGCAAGTCCTGGCCCTGCCAAATACTGTGTGCCATTTAAATGAGTGAGGTGGGCTGGGTTCATGGGGAACCCCAAGAACTTGAACTTTGAGCGCATCCAGGGGCCACCATCTCCTACCTACAAGGTCAGATGGGAGCTGCTGGACGCTCGCTCTAAGTATCCATAGCAGTTTGATTTAAATTCTCCCCATCTCTCAGAATTCCTTTTCTGTTCTATCATCTCAAGGGAGATTCTTAAATGCTTCTACTGGACTTGGCTTTCTCTGGCATAAAAAGACTTTGCTTTCTCTGGCACCACCATTGTGCCTTGAATGCTCTGCCCACTTCTGGAACAACAGTCCTTTTTCTTAGATTCTTGCTTTAGGATAAAAGAAGCTCTCCTACCAACACTAGGTGCTTTAGTAAGTTAGGACCTTCCATTCTTCCTCACCTCTACCCAGTCTGTATTACTGTATGTCCTCAGTGCACAGTGCTGTATAGTGACGGCTGCTTACCTAACAGATATTCCCAGAACACCACACATTTTTCATTTAGTAAGAACTAAAAAGTTTTATTTGGGTATATGCAGAATATAGAGAGACAAAGCAAACCAAAGCAAATTCCTGGTAGCTGACTACAGAGCCAGACAGGGAGGGAGGAGGAAGGGGAATAGAAAGGGTGGAGACACCCAATGCAGGTGGTGGAGGATCATGGGGACCCTTGGTGGTCAGTGTGACACAGACATACATCTGAAGAAGGATGAGCCTATTCCCCTATTATATTCAGGGCTGGAGGCCAACATTATTCAATTAAAATAATATAAAAAAACTGGTAGAGGGGAAATGTATACAACATTATAAGGCTTATGGATATAGATAAGCCGAGTGGGTTTTCTGAGGCGGTGGTGTTCGTTATCTTCCTGTGACAGATTAACATAAATTTAAAATAAAATCTCTAAGTTGCAGCATACCCTTCTACTTAGATACTCCCATGGCATTAAATATGCTTTGAAATTAAATATGTGTGTGTGTGTGTGTGTGTGAGCCTACATAGTATAGATTGCAATGTAGGAAATGATTTATAGTGCAAATCAAAATGTAAGACTGGGAATTTGAAGTGAATGAAGGGATTGATTGAAAAGCTGGGTGAGAAAAAGTCAAAGTTCAGTTGGCAAGCTAGGGATTATTGACATTCCATTTCTAAAACACCTGCTTTCATCCTCCACCCTGCTCTATCACATAGGAGCTGCTCTTCTTTCTTTAGATATCTTAAGAAATGTCACTTGAAAAAGGGACATATATACAGAAATGGTACAATTCTTAGTCTTTTAGTGTTCAAGTTCTGAGTGAAGAATATCATCTGATAAATAATATCAGACTGCAATAACATATTGTGGAACTACTTAATCTTGATTCCTTCTTAATAATGTATTGGTATATTGTGTTGCTTTAGGAACATATTTTTTTTAAAGATTTATTATGCATACAGAATTGGAGTACAGCCCAGAGATCTGGGGGGCAGTGAGAGGATTTACCAGACACAGAGTGGGGAGCAGAACAGGCAGATCTATTGAAATACACTGCCGAGGGGAGCAGCTGGGAGAGACAGGAGAGGTCTGCTGTGCCATGTGGATCACCTCCCTGGCTGGGGACTGAACTCCTGCTGCTGTGGCTGTGATATCTTCATAGTGCTGAGACTTAACCCCTTGTGCCACAAGGAGGCCCCAAGAACACATTCACTTTGTCTAAGTTGCTGACAAGGTGCAAATTGTCCACAGAATTCTAAAACAATACATTTCTATGTCTTTCTGCATTTCCTTACATATTCCAATATTTTTTTAAATGTCACACTCTAAATGGTGGGGCCACAAAAGACAGTCACATGTTTTTGAAAATGTATTTATATGGCAATTTAAATTTCATCTCCAATTACTGTGAAAAGGAATGTCATCTGTAATGACTTCCCTCTATTTTTCAACCAAAAGTAATTCATCTTTCCTTCCCCAGCAGCTTATGATGTTACTTTTTCTGGAGCTTATCACATGGTAAACTAGTTTTGTGGCCCATCAATAGTCATGTGTTTGTCCCTTTGCTTCTCACATTCCGGGCAGAGGAGCCAACTCCCTGCTTCCCTAGCCCACTGTGTTCCTCTGTCCCACCCATGTTTGAGTGTGTGGCATTCATTGTCAAGCTCCATTAAGTAAGTTATTATTATGTCAATGTCATAGCTGCCACCTCAGCTGTTCCTCACTATTGCCACCACCTTCATGGAGCAGTGAGAACAGTGGTGAAATATAGAAAATTGATAGTAGTTGAGTCAGAAAAATACTAAGGCTTCAACATTCAGGTGAAAAATTCTGCCTACATTAGCTTTCCCTGAAAGGTCAGTTTAGTTTGAGAGTAAAGATAAGAGGTAAAGATTACGGCAGACTTTTCTAGTTAGAAGAAAGACTGGGTGCCTGCTAAGCGTGAACAGTTTTCTGCTGGGTCACATACATAGTTTCCTACACATAATTTGTCATCAAAATACAATTATCAAAAAGTTAAAGACCCAAGTCATACACAAACAGAGCATGGATCTCTGTTAAAATACATCCAACTGAAATTGAACTTAACCATTAAAATGGAAAAGTTGTTTTAAAATGAAAATAACAGCAATGGATATTAGATAAGAAAAATGTTGATATATGCTGAATTAGAGAAAACAAGCTTGCTAATGTCTTGGATTGTAAACTTTTCTTACCTTTTCACCTGGGAAACAATTATTTGCATCTGTCACTGGGAACTTTTATAAGTGAACATATCTTGCCTAATGTCTGAAATATTAATTAATAAGTCACAGCAAAATCAACTCTAGGGCCTCCCTGGTGGCCTAGGGGTTAAGATTCAGCATGATCATCTCTACCACCTGAGTTCAATCCCCAGCCAAGGAGCTGACCCACATGGCATAGCAGACCTCTCCTGTCTCCCCGCTGCCCCCCTCAGCAGTGTATTTTAGTACATCCACCTGTTCTGCTCCCCACTCTACCTCTGTTGAATCGCCTCACCCCGGACACCTCTGGCCTATACCCCTGTTCTACACACACAACACACACACGCACACACACAGAGAAATCTATTCTAACTAGATAATTAAACAATACTAGGATGAATCTGATTTTTTTTAAGTCTCTGTAAGACATTAAAAGTACATGCCTCCCACCTTTTTGTTTTATTTCCAAGTTTTCATTAACATGAATAAAAACCTTCAGGTTACTAAGGGCCCGTGGTAGGCTGCAAAGATGTGCCTGCCTCACCCCTCAGAATCTACTCTCCATCTGGTCTCCAATGTGCCACCCAACCCACGTTGCACCTCCTCCTTGCCTCATGCGCTATGCTGGCCGCCCTGTACCTCTCCATCAGCAGAACACACCAGAGCTCAAGTGTGTTTACCATAAGGCCCCTGAGGAAAGTCAGAGCAAAAGGGGATAGCCAACACATGCACTCCGAGAGAAATACATTTGTGCATGGGATGAGAAAGAGGCAAATAAATACTATCTCTAAAATAGTTAACTTTAACTGAGCAACTACTACCTTCAAGGCACTTTACAAATATTTTATAATTTATTCTCACAACTCTGATATGGTTGTTAATGTTTACCCCATTTTACTAGCAAGGAAACTAATGCACAGAGAGGTTAGGCAGCATGCCCAAAGTCACCCAAGAAGCAAATAAGACACCAGGGATTTGCAATCAGTTGAAATGGCGCAAAAGCCTTGCCAGATAATATAGATATAGCAGGAGAATCTGCTGCTCCCTTGGGAAGCCATGTATATGTGTGTGTGTGTGTGTGTGTGTGTATATATACATATATATATATATACATATACACACACATATATATACATATATATACATATATATACACACACATATATATACATATACACACACACATATACACACACATATATATATATATAATATTTGGAACTGCTAATGTGACCTAACTTTTGCCCCTTAAACTAGTGCAGTTGAGCAAATATGGGTTGTCTATGTGGCACTTAGACTCATATAATTATTTACTTGTCTTGTCTCCTAAGCTAAGAAACTATTTCTTGTTTGAGCCATGTTTGTATCCATGGCTCTTGGTAGTAAGTGCCAAAAGCTCGATAAAAAGTTTGTGCGTTTTGTAAAGAAAAATGATATATCCTGAAGAGGTGATATTATAGAAGGTCTTAATAGTCAGGCAAGGATTTAGGTTTTATCTTCAGACATTGCAGTGTGCTCAATGGTTTGAAGCCATGAACTGACAGCGGTGTGTAAATAAGCAGGAGAATGAAAAGGCTTCGGTCTTCAGCAGAGATATTTGGAAGACAGTATTTGCCAGGGAAGAATCAGAAGATGAAGCACAACAAAAATAGGAAAAATGCATGAGAGCAAGATTTATTATTATTTATGAAACAATGTGTTCGGAGGAATGTAGCTGCCTCTCAAAATTACATTTGGAAAGTATTACTGAAGCAGAAAATGATCACTCCTTTACGAAATGCTGCATCATTCATGTTTTTAATGGCATTGGAAGTGACACGAAGTGGGACTCAAATCACAGAAGATTAAGATCTTTTAATAGAAAAATTATCCAGAAGACTTGAATTCTCTACTAGTCAGGAAACTGATGGGAGTCAGAATTCACCATAAATGAGTCCAATAAAGACTTTAATTAAATGACTACTTACAAAAGTGAGGGCCCAACACAGAGCCATGGTTAAGTACAGCAGAGGAGACAGAGGGAAGGATCTCTGGACCAGAACTCAGCGGCTACTGGTGAAACTGTACCCCTCCCCCATACCCCTAGTCACTGCCCCTGCCAGAGACACTGCTAAGGATGACAGAAACCAGAAACACCCCAATCTCCTCTTCCCTTATCCCCAGTCTCCAGAGAGTGCCTTTTATTGGTCGAACAAAAGGCACCCCATGGGCACCGAGCTGGAGAGATCCAGACCACAGGGGTCAGCTCCACAGCACCAGAGAGGGCTGGACAAACAGATCTGGAGGGGCCAACAGAGAATGTGAAGATGTTTTAGAATATATAATAAATGTCTGTCACTGCTGCTTTTCTTTCCAAGTCTGTATGCACCAGAAACAATAAATGACAAACACAAAAGTCTAAATATGTATAAAAAAAGCTTTCACAGGAAGTATAAAACAAAATTTCTAAGAAACAAAAACATTGTGTCAGTTTAATTGGCTGGGTTTTTTGTTTGTTTGTTTGTTTTTCTTTTCTCAGTAGTTCATAAAATACCGATGAGTCACATCATCGGGAGCATCTGAGCATCTTGCTGCTCTTTTTTTCTTTTCTTTTCTGCTGTGCTCAGTAAGTTAGAGTGCATCCCACTGCAAGTAACAGAAAACCAAAAGCATTGTGGTAAACAAATGAAGTATGGACGGCATCCCCTTATAGAAGGTTCTTCACAAGAGTGGCCAACAGTGTCTTTTTGACTGTCCATCATGATTTCCACTGCCACACACCTCCTGAAGCTGACACCCTGCCTGTGGTTGCATTAAGGCAGTAAATAACCCCTTGAACTCTCTCTCCTTGTTTTGCCAAGGGAAGGTTGAATGAGTAATTGGCAGGCAAATGCTGCTTCCATGACACTTTCTAGCTAAATATCTTTCATCACCCCAATTGTATGAGTAGTCATGCAACATATATGCCCTGGTCAAGCAGCTTAACAGCAAACCACAGAATCTACTCTGTTAATGAGAAAAGGGCTTTATTTAAAAATATTAGGTATGGCCCTCCCTGGTGGCGCAATGAGTTAAGGCATAGCATCATGAAGCTCACCGCCACCTCTTCACGGAGAGTTCGATCCCCAGCTTCAGGGGTGGTCACGTGGCTTGGCAGACCTCTCCTGACCAGCCCACTGCTCCCCTTAGCAGTTACGGCCAGTCTGTCTGTTCTGCTCTCCACTCTGTCTCTGGTGAATCATCTCACTGCTCCTGCGCCTCTGGCCTGTACCCCAGTTCTAAATGCATAAATAAGTAAATCTTAAAAAAAAAATGCTACATCAAATGCACTGGACTATGGTGATGGCAAACCCAAGGGATTGGTGATTTGGTGATGGGAAACCCAAGGGGATTGCAACTGAGATGGAAAAATACACAAAAATGTGTAAAAATAAACTATTATAAATTTTTTTAATGCTACGTCAGTCCCTTACTAGCTGCAAAATTCTGGACTTGTTGCTCCAAATTTCTTTAAAATAATAAAATAAAAGCATTAGGTAGTGCTGAGAATCTTCCAAAGTATCAGAGATCTAGTCCGTGGAGAGGAATAACTACACCAACGTGTGTGCTTTTGAAACACCCTGTAAGTGCCACTTGGCATTGAAAGGTGGATATTAGAAACTCTGCCAGCACCAGCACTAAAAAACAGGACATCTTTGCCACCATACTCGTCAAGAGATTGGTCTCCAAGGGTGCCTTCGTTGGCATCCAATTTCATTTATGAAAGCCCAGTTGGCAGGCCCTGGGCCATGTGCTTCAACCCTCACTTCCAGGGTGTTCGGTGACAGGGTGCCTGGAGTCTACATACAAAGACAGCATCCCGGACAGAAGGTGTCAAAGAGAAAAGCAGATCCAGGTACTTTGAATAGCTACAAATGATACTGCTACCTTGCCTGGGGTTGCAGTTCAGGAAAATGTACTTTGAGACAAATGAATCAGAGACTGGTGAAAGGTGTGCTCAAGGGATTCATGAAATCCTCACTCTATAAGCAGTGAGTCATTATGAATAGGGTGCCAGGGTGGATTCAGAGCTTGTCTTTCTATCTCAATCTATCCTGCTATCAACACTTCATTACAAGAGCAACACTGATCACAGCCATGACAGACATACTCTAGGATTGTAACACCTATCCTATGTGAAATCTCGTCATCGCTTATTCTCTTGGCTCCTTCTGACAAAGTCCTTATCTTCCATAATATACTGCGGGTATAAAGCCTACTATGAATAGCAAGACCTATTTGGGATTCATTTATCTTCTGATGTGGCCTCTTCACTATGGATGCTAGGAAGTGGAGCACTCCGTGGACAGACCAACTGGCTTGATCTTTACTGCCAGTTTTATAAGAATGACCTAATCAAATATTAGGTATGGCCCTCCCTGATGGCGCAGTGGGTTAAGGCACAGCATCATGAAGCTCACAGCCACCTCTTCACGGAGAGTTCGATCCCCAGCTTCAGAGGTGGTCATGTGGCTTGGCAGACCTCTCCTGACCAGCCCACTGCTCCCCTTAGCAGTGTGTTTTGGCCAGTCAGCCTGTTCTGCTCCCCACTCTGTCTCTGGTGAATCATCTCACTGCTCCTGCGCCTCTGGCCTATACCCCAGTTCTGAATGCATAAGTAAATAAATCTTAAAAAAAAATGCTACATCAAATGCACTGGACTATGGTGATGGCAAACCCAAGGGGTTGGTGATTTGGTGATGGGAAACCCAAGGGGATTGCAACCGAGATGGAAAAATGCACAAAAACGTGCAAAAATAAACTATTACAATTTTTTTTCTAAATGCCACATCAGTCCCTTACTAGCTGCAAAATTCTGGACTTGTTGCTCCAAATATCTTTAAAATAATAAAATAAGGGCCCTCCCTGGTGG
>NW_004567138.1:5702002-5709597 GCF_000260355.1 Condylura cristata
CCCCCAGTTCTGTATGCATAAATAAATAAGTCTTTTAAAAAATGACCTAATCACTTAGGAAAACAATTATGTTGTTATGTATTTGACACCAACCATGAAGTGTGCATTAGGTGTTCTGCAAACAATATCTCATTCAGTTGTCCCAGGAAGGTAGGTGTTCTCCCCAAGGGCTCAGAGGCTCTCTGCATCCCCTCAGTAACATCATCTGCCTGCTAGAACCATCCATCTTCAAAATCTTATCAGAAAGAAACCCAGAGATGACTTGCCTCTAAGGCAAGGATAGGATTCTTCTATTTCCCAGAACTTTTCTCATGGGTGCCTCCAACAGTTGTTTTCTCCTGAATTGAAATACCATATCTAGTGTCCATGTGCCTCTCAGATGGCAGCTTCACCAACCCATCTGGCCTTGGTTTCTCCCAGCCTTCATTAACTCTAATTTCATTATCACCTGTTCTGGCGTGACCCTTTCTCCTGGGAAAGGAAATTCTGTCTGGGCACCGGCTCTCTCGCAGCATGGGAGCGCCTAGGCACAGCTTTCCTCTGTATGTGCATGCTGTCCACCTCTCTTGTCCTCACCAGGCTCTGAGTCTGCTCATCTCTGGCTGCACATGAGGCTAAGAGGAATTACTTCACCAGCCTGGTTGTGCACACACACGTGTGCGTGTGTGTGTGCACATGCGTGGTGTGTACTATTGCATGGATCATTTTATCTCATGTATGACTTTTACTTCTGCATTTCTTTTAAATCTCCTTTCACTTTAATTTCATGACTACTTGCACCACTCTCTGATATAGCTTAGATATCCTTTGGGAGAACTAATAAATAATTTTCTAGTTTGGTAACAAATTAGGTGTCTTTGGCAGCATTGACTTGCTCAGAAGGGCCAAATTTCTCAAGATAGTATTCCATGGAAATACTACATTAGCAGGCGATTCCAGCAGTACCAGTGGGGTGTGCACCAAAAAGCTTCAAAGTCAACCAAATGGAAAAAAGAAATGGGAGACAAGAAAGGGAAGGGGGATGTTGTCTCTCCTTTCCTCTTTTTCCCCACCTAACCCCCCCCCACCTCCCTAACCCACCAGCCCTTTGCAGCAGGAATGCTCTCTGATTAGAAGCCAGATAAAATCGCAGGGTAGTGAAACTATCTCTGTCAATAAGAGAGTGTTAACTTAACTCTCTAGCCCCAATATCCTCTGTTCACATAAACACATCTCAAGCAAGTATGGGGCAGGGGAATGGCAGTGCATGAAGTCATGCATTTGAACATACATACACACATATGCATATATGTGCACATACTATTCCAGTAACTTTCATGCTTTTAACCAGTGCAGGGCAGTAATTGTTGTACTCTGAAAGTAGCTTAATTAAATTGAATTCCTAATTATTAAGCTTAATGTTAGATGGTATTTTCATGTATGCTCCAGTCTCCACGATGAATTGCTTTTCGACTGTGATGTCTTATGTACCCCCCCAATAGATGCTGTCATTATGACAATGGACTTTCAGTTTATTTTGACTGAAGTGACATTGCAACACATGACACATATCAGGTAGTTGTCGCCTGTCGCCGAGCAACCACAGGCAATTGTGCCACATTAAGTACACAACTGAAAGTCCCTTCCCAAGCTCTTTTCCCCCCAGTTTCCTCAGCCCCATTCTCTTCTGGTGACCACTCATTGTCCTTAAAGTTCAATAGCTCATGTTTTGTTGTATTAGTGCATTCTTTGTAGCTATAATGTGCAAAAAGACATTATGAAGGGAAGGATAAACAGCAATGTTGATTTCCAGAAATAGCCTCACAGAAGACCATGCTACTCTGGTCGAAACTGAAGGCCAAACAAGCTCTCCAAGTCAAAGCTATTGGGCAAAGGCAATCACCCTAACAAAGTTGAATCTCTTCAAGAAAATTTATGTTTGATTACATTTTTCCCTCTGATTGGTCCCAAGAAATTCTTTTCCTCCGAGCCCTAGAACGGACTTGGTGAAGAAGATGTGCCTGTTATTGATATTGAATCCAGCCTCCCTGTGTTATTTTTTTTTATTTTTTTTTTTATTTTTTTTTTCTCCCTGTGTTATTTTTAAAGTGCTCCCAGCCCTAGCTGCGCCCAGTATGTGTGCAGCCTCCGGATCCACAATTGACTGTGAAATAATAGTACATGGCTTTTAATATATCCCCTCTGGTTATGGGTGTGCATACTAAACATACAGTATATAAAAATATGTGTGTGTACACACAAACACACAAACCCTATGAGTCAGAGCTCTCTATATCTAAATGGACTGGCAGCTGCTTGAAATTTCCCCTCTACTCTCCCTAAGGTCTCAGGTGTAGGATTCATGAGCCAATGTCTCAGCTAGAACAGGTGTCTATCGCTGGGTAAATAGCAATTAGGCCCAAATTTCAGACTTTTTTTTTTTTTTTTCAAATCCCTTTCGGAGGAAAAGCCCAGGAATAAATAGTTGCTGTAACGGCCAGGGGTATTGTGTAGCATTATAGCCTCCAGCTGGTCTATTACATACTATAGACAGGCAAAGAATACGAGCACCTGACAGATGTGTTCTGTTAGCTTCATTAGGAAAGAAACAAAGAAACTCCTCAATTAATAGCAGTGGAGCCAAATGGGGGTAGGGGGGAGCTTGAGGGGAGAGGAATCATAGCCTGTTATTTAAACAGAGTCAGGGAGCCTTTCACTAGTGACTTAATATGATTCATTAATAAAAACAGCTTTTTGAATGCCCAGTTTAAGTCAAAAGAAATCACCAGCATTTTTTTCCCCCGGCAAAGGAAGGGCAAAATGACAAATTGCTGCTGTTAAATTCATTTCATGTGGGGATGGCCTTTCTCAAAGATCTCTTAAACTGCAAGGCTGGATGTTTGTCACATTAAGTGGCAGAGCTGTTCTCAAAAATCGACGGTGGCACATCAGGGTCTCAGATGAACGACCAGCAGCGGCCATCCAATAATTTTATATACCCAGACCAGGAAGCATTTAGTGTTGTTCAAATGAACGAGGATTTGTAAAGTAATGAAATGCAGTTCTTACCCTGATGAAAGGAAAATCTGCCCATGGAGTCACTTTTAATATTTTTTCTTCTTCTCGGATGGATTGAGATACTGGGGAAGCCTTACAAGCAGCAGAAATCTGGTGATTTCTCCTGTTCCACTGCCTCTGCTCAGATATACTGTGAAAACTGCAAGGCATAATATTCAGTTGTGAAAGGGTGAGCTATATATTGTGTTTGCAGTAGGTGAGTGCTGAAGGAAGATAGTTCTTTTTCTACGCAAGTCAGAATCTGCAGTCCCAAATCAGTTTTGTAATAATAATTCTCCAGCTATGACTTGGGTATGACATTTTAAAAAGAATACCGTTTTCTAACAGCAGGCTAAAGTCTGACCCAGTTACAGGGCTTAAGGAGAAAAGAAAGAATGAATTTCCAAACCTTACCCTGCCACCCCCCCTCCCCAGCGCCACCATTCAATTTATCTAGCACAGAATCAAAAGAAACTTAGGGGCAAGAACAGAGAGAATCCAGGGTACGGTCTGCTCCATTCTCCAAGTAGTTTCAGGATAATCAAGTTTAAATTACTGTGAGTGCTAACCTGTACATATATTTTTTTTCTGTGTTGAGAATTCATGGATAGCAGAATTACAGATTTTACAACCAAGCACAGTTGAGTGGAGGATAGCCCTTGGAGGCCTGGAGTAACTTAGGCCAGCAAGGATGAGCTCCAAAATCAGAATTGAACGCTCATCTGTCTAATTGGGGTGTTGTCCCGCCAAAGAAACAGAAATCAAAACATAAATGGTCATGGCCAAATATGATGGGCCAGGGTCTTTGTGATGGAAATATAATTGTAAATCTTTATGGCCAACTCAGGCTGTGATGTCTTGATGCTCTTCAATTTTTAAAATATTCTCTTGGCTTCTATTTGTATTTTCTCCTCTCAAATAATAGTCATAGAACAAGAAGGACTAATATCTACTCCCAATGAACAGGAATCAAAAGAAAAACCAGCAAGCTTTCCTGGAAGCAAAGGCATTTTTCACCCCCCGTTTCTTCGTGCACAGCTAATATTTCACGTTTGACACAAAGAATTGAAAACATGAAGGAAAAAAAGGTCAGAATGGGAAACTATTCTGTTTAAACCTTGAGCCTAATCTTTAGAAACAAGTCATATTTCAGCAGTCAGTTACCATCATTACCATTTACAGTTTCTTCTCCAAGACCTAATAATAATAAAAACTTCATTATTATTGGTTGGCAGATCTTCAGAGAAGATCTGAAATCTCAAGTCAGTTGATATGAGGGGACAAAAATGCTACAGAACACCCACCAAAATCACAAAAACCATGACTTAGTACTATTGAAAATTAAAAGCCAAGACTGCGTTCTTGAATCATACAAATCATGTATTTCCGCTCATTTAGAAAAACACATTGTGGGTTTTCTTTTTCTGTCTCAACTGAGTGTTAAAGTGCCATTGTCCCTATTGGCATTGTAAAGAATCTAGAAGCCCTGATGTCATTTGGTTTTGAACACTGTTTACACACCTTGAATTTACCCTTGGCACTTATTCCTCCCTCACTCCCATAGTCATCTCATTTCGATATTTCTGCCTCCTCAATGAGACCCAATCTGTTTTCCCTCCATTATCATTCAATCCCACATTGTTTCTCACATGAACTGCTAAACAATCCTTTCAATTGGTCATTTTGTGCTCTATATTAATCCCTTCAAAGCAATCTTCACACAACTGCCAGAAGGAACATTCTCAAGTTAGAAGACCACTTATTCCTTGGTATAAAAGGATTCCATGGCTCTGATCACTAATAAAATGAATACCAACTATTGATGTAAATGTAAATTGGTGTAGCTGATTTGACAAACAGTACAATGATTCCTATGAAAATTAAGAATAGGAATATCATATGAACCCAACTATCCCACTTCTGGGCATTAACCTGCAGAATAACCCAAAGCGATAACCAAACTTAGCATTTTTATGAAAGAAACTGTAAACGATAACTGACTACTACTGTAAACGGTAACTGACTACTGAAATTTATCTGCAGAATAACCCAGAGATATATGTATCCCAAGTTCATCACGTTATCTACACAGCCAAAGGTTTGGAAACAACCTAAGTGCCCATCAGCACAGAGGAGACAAAAAGAAGAAATACACTCAGTACTTTTCAGCTGTGAAAAGATGAAATCCTTCCATTTGCAGCATGGATGGAATTATAAGATATGATGCTTAGTGGAATAAGTCATATGGATAACTTAGAAGAACGAAGACCATATAACTTCATCTGTGTATGGTAAATAAATAAAAAACAGATGAACAAACAGTACAAAACAAAAACAAATTCTAAGCTACAAAAGCAGAACATTGGTCGCCAGCAAGGGGTTGGGGGTAAATCAGGTCAAAGGGGTCAATTATAGATGATGGATGGAAACAAAATTTATTTATGGTGACACACATAATCTTGCATATATACAATAGATGTGGATATATGTCTGTAATCTGCAGCCTATACATTGTTATAAACCATTGTTACTTCAAGTAGGAAAAAAAAAGAAAGAAAGAAAGAAAGAAAGAAAAGAAATTCCAGAGTTTCTAGCATGACATGCAATGAACAAACCTACCTCTCCTGTCTCACCTGCTGCTCCTCTTGGGAATGTATTTTAGGAGATCTGCCTGTTCTGCTGCCCACTCTGCCTCTGGTGAATCCTCTCACCTCTCTGCACCTTTGGCCTACACCCCAGCTCTTACATGCATAAATAAATAAATGTTAAAAATAAATAAATAAAACAGAAGTTCCCTGCTACTGCACCCACTTGGGAATTTTTTTTTTTTTTATCACAAAGGAGTGCCTCATCCAAAGTGCCCTGTGATGCTAATCATCAGTCACCCATGTGGGACTTCCCTCTTACATACATGTAAAGGTGCACAGATGGACTGCAGTCAATGCCAGATGCATGTTCCTATTCTGACTTAATGTTTCTTTGATTGTCTCTGTTTTCCTTACGCTGTTCACCCAGCATACTCTCTCTCCTTTTTAAGCTCCTTGCATCCAGGTGCGGCACCTATACAACTAGCTTTGCACAGCAAACTTCCATGCAAAGCCACAATAACAATTTATTTTATTTTCCTTTTTTAAAATTTTTTATATCCTTCTCCATTTTGTGCATTTTTTCATCTCAGTTGTAGTCCCCATGGGTGTCCCACCACCAGTTCACCTGTGTACCATCACCAAAGTCCCGTGCACTCTTCCCACCCCAGTTACGATTTATTTTATTGCAGAGTTGAAAAGCTAGGGGGTTCCCAGCTTGACTTCTCTTTCCTTAGAGTTAATGTGGAAAGAGAATTTTGGTTTTTATGTTTCTTATTTATGCATATGAGAACTGGGGTGTAGGCCAAAGGTGCAGGGGAGTGAGAGGATTCACCAGAGACAGAGTGGGGAGCAGAACAGATAGATCTACTGAAATAAAATGCTTTAACCCCTCTGCTACCAGGGATGCCCATATAAAGAGAATTTTTTTTTCAATAGAGAATACTCTCAGACAGAAAGGTCTTGCTTATTAAAATCTATGACCAACTATGTATGTTTTATGTGCAAAAGATATTAATGTGCCTTAATTATGACCAATAGCTGAGACTTTTCATCCTGGTTTCCTTTTAATGTGAGGAAGAATCACATTTTTGTAGATTTCCTTGCATTCAGAAGGTATTTATCTCAATGCTTGGTCACAAATTCTTGAGCCACATTCAGATAGATGAGGTAGGTTCAGACAAACAGAAAAGTATTTCAAAATCTAAGTATGGGAAAATTCTGTTGCTATCAGACTTTAATTGCAAATAGCTGTTCATAGAACTGTTTCTCCCATCTGTCAAGAAGCCTGCTGCTTTCAACAATCCATGTGGTTTTCAGCAACTCTTTCTATCCTCTCCAAACCTTGAAACCATACAAGGAAATTTCATTAACATTTAGATTTTTTTTTTAAAAAGACTTACAAATCAGTTTTACCATGTTTAATTAAGGTTTGTATTTATGATCTTCTCTCCTATTCTACTCTTTAGTCCCCCTAACTGGATTCACAAAATAAGGAATCTTTTTGGGTACAACCTAGAAACCTTTTCAATGGCAAGGTTTTCAAAAGAAAGACAAATAATAACCTCAGGACCTTCTCTGCAGGAGTAACCTTCAAACAAAAGACCATCCTTGAGAAAAAAATAAACACAATCTTGAAATTTCAAAGCAAAGTCTTTATGTAGGAAATAAAGGGCAAAATGTGAGGTGGAAAAGATTCACAGTAAGTTTGACCAACGGTTTCTCTTTTTTAAAAAAATTAATTTATTTTTGCATACAGAACTGGAGTACAGGCCAGAGGTGTAGGGGCGGTAAGAGGATTCACTAGAGACAGAGTGGGGAGCAGAACAGGTTCAGATGAAGTACACTGCTGAAGGGAGCAGTGGGAGGGTCCTGAGAGGTCTGCCTCACTTCTATGTGAATCACCTCTGGGGTGGGGATCAAACTCATGCTGAAGTGGCTTCAGCTACTTTATGTGCTTTAACCCCCTGAGCA
>NW_004567138.1:5709841-5747667 GCF_000260355.1 Condylura cristata
GGGGCAGGCGGGAATCGAACTCATGCGGAAGCAGCTTTAGATTCTCAGTGCAGTGCTTTAACCCGCTGCGCCACCAGGGAGGTCCGGGTTTCTCTTTTTAATAGAGAACATAACATACATTTCAATAGAGTGGGAAATAGGAAGGTCAAGGTTTCCAATGGATACAGAGTATGAAAAATCTACTCAAAAAAGAGAGTAATCAAACACAGTTGTAAATAAATGCAAATTAACACAGTAAAATATTTATTTCTTCACTTTGGCAAAACCTTTTCAATACTACCCATTTGTTATTGAGGGAGAAATGAGCTAAGACCCTAAGACTGATGGAGAGAAGCTGAGCCCGTCTGTAGGAGAGGATCTGGGCAACATTGTAAACGTCCTTAAAAAAAGTTCATGTTCATTTACCCTGAGAATCCTTCATGGAAAATACTTGGAAATTGAGTACATTTTTAAAAATCTATGAACATTTATCTCAATGTGAATTTCAAGAGCTCAGAACTGAAAGTATCCTAAGTGTTTGTGTCACACACACACACAAACACACACACATACTACTCACACACATCAAACAACATACACCCAATAAAAATTATAAAGGTCAGTTTTTTTTGATAGTATAAGGAATACAATGGCATTACATTCAGAGAAAGAAAAGTAGAATTTAGTCTTATATTTGCATTACTATCAATTAAAAAATACCGATTTTAGACAGGAGACTTTCCCACTTTAATTATCTGTGCACATAATATATACCATAAAAATAATGTCGTTAAGAGCCTACAGTAAATTATTCACCTACAAATTTAAATGCTAAGAACTAACATTTAAATTGGTAAGAAGATGAACAGTCATCTTTTGCTTTCAATATTTGATATTTTAATAAGATTATGTGTTACTTTCATAATTTTTAGTTTGAAGAGACTTTGAAAATCTGAAACTTTGCTTTTCCTTTCTTAGGACTTCTGTGATAAACCAAGGCTCTCAACATTATTCGTGAACCAAATGTGCTAGTCACTATGCTAAGCAAATGGCATCCCATTTAATCCTAAGGGTAACCTGAGAGAATAGTTATTCATCCCATTTTTATTCAGAGACTTGAAAAGTGTTACATCTCGCCAGGGTCATATGATTCTGAAGTACTAAAGCTGCTCTGTGAACCTTGTATTGTTTCAACATTGATACTAGACACACTGGAAGTCACTCCCACCCAGGCTACATCACTTATTAAGAAAAAAAAATAAATTACAAATTTAATTATTTAAGGAATGAGATTCCAATGCACTGTTCATTTGAACTTTTGCATTGCTTTTGTTTGTTTAGCAATTTAAAGAGCAAAAAAAGGACTTCAAGAAGTGTCTAAAATCAGCCAACACTGTCAGCTTTTCAAATGTGAGCAAAGCATTGAGCAGTGTCTACGGCAGTTACAGCTTACCAGTCATGTTTTCTACCCCCAAGGGTCATCTGGCCCACCCACCTCTGATGGCACAAAACATAGTCTTCACTAAAAATCCAAGTCTCCATCAGAATTTTTCCTGGAGGCTTCTCGTAGGTATTCTGACAGGCCTTAAAAAGAATAGCCAGGTCTGTGTCACAGAACCAACTTCCTCTTTTTCTCAACTTCTCTCACCCATTTGTCAGGGAAAACTCCTGGACAGAGAGCATCAGGGAAGACTGAGATGGTTTTCCTGTCCTTTTTTGATTCTTAATTTCTTTCTTTCTTTGTTTTCTTTTTCCTTTCTTTTCTTTTTTTTTTTTTTTTTTTTTTTTTTTTTTTTTTTTTTTTTTTTTTTTTTGGCTATGTCACTATGCTTTAATAATTTCTCATATCACTGTTCTCCCTCAAGTATAGTCTCCCTCAAGTAGTTCTCCCACCACCACAGCAACCATGACCATCACCACTGTTCCTTGTGCTTTTCCCTCCCATTTTTTTTTTAAGATTTATTTATTTATTCATACAGAACTGGGGTACAGGCCAGAGGCTCAGGGGCGGTGAGAGGCTTCACCAGAGACAGAGTGGGGAGCAGAACAGGCAGATTGACGAAGTACACTGCTGAGGGAGGGAATCGAACTCATGCGGAAGTGGCTTCAGATTCTCAGTGCTGCGCTTTAACCCGCTGCGCCACCAGGGAGGGCCTCCCTCCCATTTTTTTGACCCCTTCCTTCCCCCTTCCCTACTGGATGCCTCAGATGGATGGTTTGCCTGTAAGGTTTATCTTTTTCCTGACCCTCTGTTCAGTATCCCTAAATTCCATCTGTAGGTGAAACTACTGATAATTATCTTTTCCTTCAGACTCATTTTGCTCAGCAGAATCCCTCCAGCTCCATCCATGCTGCTGTAAATAGCATGAGTTTATCTTTTTTGATTGCTGAGTAGTATTCCTTACTTGTCTCCTGCTCAATGACTGAAAGCTTTGTAATCACCTTCCTCACTTTTCTGGCAAAACTATTTTAGTCAGTAAAATCAATATTAATCACTCATCAAGTCTTTAGGGTTTGTTTCCAGGCACGCTATAAACTTGAGTCAGAAGGTAGAATCTCAGGCCATCCTGGGTGGCACAGTGGGTTAAAGTGCAACACTGCAAGCTAGCTGCAGTCACTTCCATGCATGTTCGATCCCCAGCCCCAGAGGTGACCCACATGGTGCGGCAGACCTCTCCTGTCTTGCCCACTGCTCCTCTCAGCAGTGTACTTCATTGAACTGCCTGTTCTGCTCTCCACTCTGTCTCTAGTGATTCGTCTCACCCCTGCATCTCTCTCCTGTACCCCAGTTCTGTCTGCATACATAAATAAATCTTTTAAAAAAAAAAAAGAAGTTAGACTCACAATTACACCCAAAAGATGGCCTCCACCCTCTCTTCTCTTTTTATTCGCCATCCTAAAAATTGAAGAAATACAGCTCATTCCTTCCCACTCACGTATATTTCCCTGGACAAGAAGAATGAAGAGATTATAGTTGAACTTCTGTACCCTTGTTATGTTTATGAGTAGTTCTTCTTATAAGGAATCAATGCAATCAGGGAAGTCTGTTCTAATCTCTGTGGTGTGTTTTTTAATTTTTTAAAAACTGTTTTCCTCTTTCATCTTTGCTTCACTCCCGCTACAATTATGCTGGTTCTATTCCTCCGTGCATTAAGCTAGTGTGTTGCTAGGTCTCCGCGCTCTGTGTGGGTTCCGGCATCAAAGCCTTAGGCCAATTTTATTTCATTTGTATTTACTGTCAGAACAATATCTTTATTCTAAAATGCCCTTCTCAAATCACCTCTCAGGTGGTTTGATAGAAACAGCATGCAGTAGAAAAATTATATCTTTTTTAAAATCCACGTTATTTCTTTAATGTTTCACCCTGTGGATACTGAATGCACAACTCACTTAGTTAAACAGCACCGTGAGTTCCATTTTTAAGATGAAAGTACCTTTTATTTTCAGTCTCCCTGTAACAACTGATCTGCTTGCCTTCCACGTGAAGGTTTTGTTTTGGGGGGGAGGGAGTCGAAAGGGAAAATATTCAAATTACTGCTCAAAGATAAACATTTTCACAGTAGCCTTTATTTTAGGCTGCCAGATGACACCTAGATTGATTCAATATTCATAAAATTCTCTCAAAATAAAGATTGAAGTGTGTTTCGATGGCTGACAAGACTATAGAATTCCATCATGTCAAATTAGCAAAAAAGGAAAATGAAGACAAAGGTGACTGGATTCTAGGCCTGGGAAGCTTGGCCTCTTGCCTAACCACACCGTATAAGGAGCCTCAGTGGTAGGAGAATGCCTTTCCTTTACTGCGTGCCTTATGAGAAGCGAAAGGGAGGGAGAAGACGAGATTTAAGGTGAAATTGCAGCAAGCTTGGCAGTAGTGGGCAGGGATCAATTCGTTTTGTCACATTAAGGATTGTAGAGAATCCATCTCTAAATGACACTGATGATTCAGAGTATTAAGTTCAGTTCAGAAAAAGGCAAACAGCAGTCATAAGCCCAGAAGTAAACAGGGAATTCAAACCCAAAGATCGTTGGGAAAGGGAGGCAGACACAGCCCCGTGCCTGTTCTGAAAGGCTATGTTTGCGAAGGAGTTAAAGCTCTCCCTTCCCCTCACAGTGTCAGCCATGGCCAGTGATGTTTAACCTGCCAGCGGCTGGCCTTTGCCTTTGTCCATCAGAAGGAGACTAAGGAGAGGCTGCTGTGAAGGCCTGCGTCTGGGCCAGCCCTAAAAAGGTCACTGGTGTAAGTGCCACTAATATACACCACCTCACACCTCCAGTCCACACCCAGCTTCTTTGGAAACAACTGGTCTTGACCCCCCCACTCAGTCCACCGAGGGGTGTATCCTCAGACATTCACCAGTTTCTTTGCCCCTTTCTACCTACCAGGTAACTACCAGGTGATATTCCAACTTGCCCTTCCTTGCACTTATCCTAATGAGAAGGTACAGTTGACCCTTGAACAACTTGGGGTATGAGTGTGCCACCCCCAACCCTGGAAAATTCATGTGTAACTCACAGACAGTCCACTTGTGAGCAGTTTCAATCAATCTACCTCCCACCTCGGTTGACTGCCTGAATGAAGAACCTACATAGGAAAAAGGTCCACATATAAGTGGGTCAGTACAGTTCAAGCCTGTCATTCAGGATCAACTTAAATTTACTGTGTATTTATTTGTTTAGTTTCTTTTCCTTACTCTAGAGAGTAAGGCCTGTGAGGTGAGGTGCAGTCACTACTGTATCTCCAATACCAAGCACAGTGCCTGGCACTTAGTAGATCTGCTAAAACTCTGTGTGGAATGGATGAATGAATGATTGTGTGAATGTTTGGTGGAGGAATGCATTCATGAATTAAAAAAAAAAACTGTTTCTAAGAAATATCAAATGAAGTTTCTACCTTAGAGCTCTGAAAACCTATATCTTATAGGTTAGAAAAAAGAGGTATTTTGTCATGTTGCTTTGATTTTGAGAAATTTTTCTCCTACTTGAGGTCTCTCAAATGGGATGAATCTTTATGGAACTTAAAACTATAATCGGCAGAGTTGTTGTTTTTTTTTTTTCTTCCTTAATATGCATACTGTAATGGTGCTTTTTACAATCCTTTATGTCTTACAAGAGTAGTCATTATTAGTCATAGGCAATATACAGGCAAATAAGGATGCCTATCTAAATGTCATCACTCCAGCTTTCCTAGGTTCCTTCAAACTCTAATTTATCAAAATTTTATATCATAATCAACTTGTTAAAAGGCATATTTCTGGGATCAACCTCAGAAATTCAGATTCACTAAGTCTGAAGCAAAGCCCAGAAATCTTTCTTCTGATGTAATCCTCAGCCTGAACTTGATAAGGGGGCTTTAAGTGCATTTCCATCTACCAAGGTAACTGGGAAAGTTTCAGCACAAACCATGGAAGGCCAGGCCTTCAAAGCAGAACTAATCAGGGATATACCATCCCCTGCCGGAGGTCGTTCATCACTGCTCCTCTGGGAAGACATGCAGTATTTGCTCAGCATTTCAACTGACTGTCATCCAGTTCCAGAAAGCAGCTATATTCCAGGGTGCACAGCATCCTGGCACCAAACTCACTCTAGAAAGTAAAAGCACTGAACCGCAGTAGCATATTAGGAGGTAACATTTGGGTAGATTTGTAGAAGATGGCTTAACAATTCTCAGGTGAGTAAGGGCTGATGAGGCGGATTAGAAACAGAAAGAATGGCATATGCAAAAGAAGCAGATGTGAATGTCACTTTCAATCCCTTTTGGAAGCAGAGCATCAGTAATTATAAATTATATACATACACACACACACACACACACACATATAAAAGGTGGTATATATATTCATACCACCTTTTTTGGTAGAAAAATACTTTCATTTATTAAAGCAGGCCAGCATCTAATACCTAATGCTTTTCTGGTAATTAACATATAAATGACAATAGCACTAGTGGTAGAAAACTCTAGAATGGCTCCTTGTTCCTCACCTTGTGATATCCATGCCTTTGTGTAATCTGTGCCCCTGGAGTGTAGGCTGGACCTAATGGCTTGATTCCCCTGAATAGTGAACCACAAAAGAGATGACATCTTACTTTCAAGATCAGCTTGCGTAAAGATGCTTCCATCTTGCTCATTTTGCTCTCTGGTTCACTGGGTCTGAGGAAGCCAGCTGCCCTATTGTGAGAAGCCCTCAAGAGAGAGGCCTCCGGTTCACAGCCCACAAGCAACTAAATCCTGCCAGGAATCCTGTGGATAAGCTTGAAAAAGACCTCTTCCCACAGCCTACAAATCAAAGCTTTCAGATAAGACCAAAACTCTGCTAGGCAGATTCACTCATTACAGACCCCGAGTCAGATATCCAGCTAACTTGGACCCCAGTTCCTCAACCACAGGATTTATCTGTGGTTGTTTAAGCTGCTAAGTTTGGGGGCAGTTTGTTACACAGAAATAAATAAATAATACAGTCTGCTCCTCTTTTTGGTGCTTCACACTTTACTGTATCTCACATGATTTCCGTAATGTCCTTTACAGGTAAACTGGTTTTATTATCCCCATTTTACAGATGAGGAAACCAAGCTAAAAGGTGTGGCTTGAAAAGGTCATTTGGCTCAAATATAATACTGAGACTCACCTAGACCCCACTCATTCCTTTCAATGACATTTGCAACAACATGTAATTAAGAATCTGAGAACTAAATCCTTAACCCTCACTGCTAGCATAATCCACGCTTCTAAATAGCATAAGTAACCCATTTATCTGTTAGATTCTTCTCAGATACAGTGAGATGGTTGAGTTGGGAGCCACTAAAGTCCTTCTTAGCTTGAAATTTCTCCATCTGATGCAAAGTAGACAAAACCACGTAACCAATGTTATTTTGATATTGAGGGATACAATTGAGAAGATGTCTTCCAGCTCCAGACTCTTCCCATGATTCCTGTGTTAATCACCAGGTACCAGAAGCTCTGGTGTCCCTAACTCACCAGCTCTTGGGGTCAAGTGTACTTTCCACTTCCTCCTGAGGAATAGTCTCCCCTGCTCTGACCTTAGATCTTTTGATGCCCATCTCTAGGGACCATAAGTGCCTGGAGACATTGAGAAGGCCATTTTTTTTATTAGTAGATTCTATCCACTCAAGCTTTGAGCTCAGAAAAGCATCATCTCATTTTTGTAACACCTCTTTTAGTTAGCATGTAATGATTTGGGGAACCAGAGGCACCAGCAAGAGAAAAATCAATATAAAATATATTGCTGGAGTACTTACCTTGGAAGAACTTAGTATTATATAATGAGTGAGCAGCAAGTTATTGGAAATGTGACTACCTTTATTGTAAATGATCTTCTTTATCTACACAGAGGAGTGGGAGCGTTAATGTGCTGTGCCATTATGAACCTGTCAGTCACTCATGTGAGACACCATCTCCATCTAGAACAAAATTTCCTGCCACTCAGAAATCACGATTAACACTAATCTGTTATTCTGATCTGTATTCACTAGATCTTTGAAGGACAGGTGAACTTATGAAATTTTTAATACAGTAGTTTTCTAAAAAGCTAAACTTTGAAGCTAAATTTATTCTTTGGTAAGAATTATCCATTATTACCTGATGTCCATTTCCAGTTTTTCTTCTAACTCTTACCATATTGCTGTGAATAAATACCTACTGAGATGCTGCATACAACACAGTACTCAGTCTACTCAAAACTATGGTCAAATAATTGCTGATGGCAAAATTAGGAATGAGAAAGTACACTACAATGCATTGCAAATAAGTAATAAATTTACCTACTTGCAGATGCAGACAACAATGCATTTTAAACACTTGCTTTTCCTCAGGCAGGATAAAGATGGATAAATAAATAAAAATCAGCAATACTGTGTCCAAGGCACAGAATTTTTAAAATATCTATTTTTCATGGGATGACATCCTAAATTAAAATAAAGAAAGAGGATTTAAAACACAGTTGGGAGACCAAAATGAGCTGATATGCAAACGAGAGAGGAAAAGGAAAGGATATTTGAAAATAATCACAGGAAATATAATTCACCTGAACAGTAGCATCACCTTAAATAATAATAACCTCAAAATGTGTCTTTACCATATGCCCAGGCAGACTCTTTTGTGAAACCTCCACCCTTGAACTGCAAGGACCAGTACAACATGATGATTTCACTGATTAAAACTTCTTTCAATACTTTAAATTCAAAAATAACCCCTATGTCTAGGGTTATATACAGTTTGTTCTCCCAAATCACCAGGGGTCACCCACAAGTCAAGAACACCTTTTTAAACAATGCAACTATTTAACATTTCATAAGATTTGCATATTTCAGAATATTTTAACAATTTATCTCAGTATGGAACATGTTTATAACTAATAAAGTCTTTGTTGCTTATCTGAAATTCAAATTTAAGTGAACATACTCAGTTTTACTTGCTACATCTGACAACTCTACCCTGGAGCCGGGAGAAGCAGTAGAGCAGTTAACAAACTAGAGTGTGCAAAACTAAGATCAGAACTCTAATCTCAGAACACTTAGCCCTGTACATCCTCCACAGAGGAATAAACCCAGGAGGAAAATTACAGCTAACTAAATCCAACAAGTAAATCTTTATGCAAACAATGCATGGGTCAGGAGTAGCAGAAGCAGGAATTTATCGTCCCAACTTGCCAAAAAATAATTTTCAAAGCAATAATTATTTGAAATCATTTTTAAAAATGTCTCTATTTCCTTGGAGAAAAAAAAATAGTCTCCCAAACACATACTAGATTATCATAACCCATATTTCAACTGTCACCTAAAGGAGGTCAAAATTCCTGGGAGAAGTTGGATTAGAAATCAGTAACTCGTAATATGATAATATGCAACAGAGATTCAGCACTGTGGACAGTGCTTGTTACTGAGGTACACCCCATCCCTCCATCGTCACTGGTCTTGAGTACTGTGTTTTGAGCAGTGTGCAAATAGCCGCAAATCTCAAGTTTCCAAACAGTATAATGGATTAGTGCACTGCTCCGGCAGATAAAGCTTTCAAATAGATGTTAACAGCAACAACCAAACCACCTGCTATAGGTCCTTTTTCCAGTCTTTTCCTCCTCTAGACTTTTTCCTCCCTTTTCTTTCTTTTCATTACTCCATTGGCAGCCATGGAGTCTTGTGCCATCCTAATGAGTACCTTCGTAACTAAAAGGATGCCATGGTAGAAGATAAGGCAAAGCCACAGAAACAGACAATAGATTAATGGTTGTCGGGGAAGAGGATGATACATACAAGGGGCTTGATGGAATTGTTTATATCTTTATTGTCCTGTTTGTACAACTGCATGCAGTCATCAAAAATCATAGGACTGTGTATTATAAGGGGTGAATTGTACTGCATGTAAATTCTCTCTCCACAAACCTGTTGAATCAAGGAAAAGACATCCTAGAAAAGAGAAATATGTTTGACAACTAGCTTTTCAGTGTGGCTCCTGGCTACTCATCTTGCAATTTGCTTCACTTTTTTTTTTAAAGATTTATTTATTTATTCATACAGAACTGGGGTACAGGTTAGAGATGTGGAGGGTGAGAGGGTTCACCAGAGACAGAGTGGGGTACAGAACAGGCAGATCTACGAAGTACACTGCTGAGAGGAGCAGCGGGCGGGTCAGGAGAGGTCTGCCATGCCATATGGTCTCCTCTGGGGCAGGCGGGGATTGAACTCATGCTAGCGTGGCTTTAGCTTCTTAGTGCTGTGCTTTAACCCGCTGCGCCACCAGGGAGGGCCCGCAATTTGCTTCACTTTAAGAGAAAAGTTGACTTTATTGCATTTACTTTGGAAACTTCATTAAAAGAGAGGCATTCACAAATTAGAAATAATGCAGATGTTGGTGACAAGAGCTAAAGGACTAGACCTTTAAGTGTAGCTTCAGAAGTGGAGATTATGCCAACAGTAAAAGTATAAAAGCCAGAATTTACTTCTCCAGGAATAGAATGGTTTGCTTCTTTATCCCTTGTGAAAGATATTCAAATATTAGCTGGGTAACATTCCAAAATTGATTATGCTAAAGAGATCTGGGATTAGATAGGAGGTTAAACAAGAGGTGAACTAGCATCCATTACAACTCCAAAACCCTATGAAATATACCTGAATTGACAATTATTTGTCATGCTTCTTAACATGTCCTTATAATGCATTGCTTTTGAAAAGTAATCCAAGGTACTCTGTCTAGTAAGCAGTCTTGTCTGTTTTTTCTCAGAAGACAAAAATCTATTTATTACTCCAACATAATTTCTCATTATATCAATAATTATTAATTTTATATAAGGGCAGTAGTTGCATTAACTTTTTTCCTTAGAAATACAAAGTAATTGGCCCTCCCTGGTGGTGCAGTGGGTTAAAGCACAGCACTGAGAAGCTGAAGCCACTTCCACATGAGTTCAATTCCCACCTGCCCCGGAGGTGACCACATGGCACAGCAGACCTCTGCTGACCCTCCCGCTGCTCCCCTCAGCAGTGTACTTCGTCGATCAGCCTGTTCTGTTCCCCACTCTGTCTCTGGTGAAGCCTCTCGCCACCCCTGAGCCTCTGACCTGACCCCAGTTCTTCATGCACAAATAAATAAATCTTAAAAAAAAAAAAAGAATAAAGAAATACAAAGCAAGTTGTTCTGTACATAATGATGAGCTAGTAGGGACTTGTTTATTTGTTCCACGGTTTCTATAGAAATACTGCTCAGCTAAGTAGATTATTCCAAAAAGTAGTCATCCTTTCCTCAGAAACCTGAAAATCTTATTACACATGAAATTTTATGTAATTGGGGAGCTTAAAGGTGACATTTCAACAACTACTAGGTTTTCCTTTTCCTTTTGTGGAAAATGAAGTCGCTAACCTCTATTCTCCCGAGCCCAAAAGTTCAAATTTTTTGTATGTTTAACAGGCCCCAGTGGATTTGGGGGCTTTTCATGGAATCTTTTGACTGGCATAGAATTGTCAGTGGTAAGATGTTAAGCTTCTGTCCTTTTAAGATTATTAGCAAAACTAGGATGCACTTTTGCTTACATTAGCTAATCGTTTTAAGTAAATATATGGTATTTGCTTTAATATTAAAATAATTGAACCACAACAGTCTCATGACATTTTACAAGTTTCAATTTGTGCATTCTTGCAATCTAGGGAAAAAACACTGCAAGAACTTAAAAAGGCTACTCCGACAGAATCACATGTCATTTAACCTTTGTTCCTGTTATGTACATGTGAACTAAGCAAGGAAATATTGGCTCAGGTAGCCTATTCTTTTTGTGAGGCTGTCTGTTAGTATTATGTAGAAAACAAAATCTGGATTTCTTCCCTGATGACTACGTATTGTATGTATCATATTCAGGATAAAATCTGATCCAAACTTTAATTTAAAAAACACAATTTTGTCAATGTTAAGGATTGCAACCAAAATGGAGACTTTCTAGAAAGAAATGGGAAAGAATGATTTTTGTTAGACATTCCACACCCTGTGCAGGAAAATTAGTTGGGTTAAGTGGAAAACATATAAATAAATGTGAAAATAAGAAAAATGACAGATCAGGTAACGTTCTTCAAGCTATATGATGCGTGGTGGCAACTTTTAGGTGTGTTCATTCTCCTTGCTTGACGTAGAAGAGCATATAGAATGCGGAAATCACTGATGATTGATGGAGAATGTCCACTGCACCCTTGCTAGATAAAAGTGTAATATAAAAATATGTTAAGCAAATCAATAAAAGTAATAATGATGATGAATAAATAAAAACAAAATTAGCATCAACTATAAATCGGAGACATTCTGCAGGGGAGCAGGGGAGGGAGAGGGATCAAAACAAGGGAGGGAAGAGCACAAGAGATTACAGTGATGGTTCACGGGTGAATTGGTAGTGAGGAGTTTTCAGGGACTCTGCCTGAGAGGAGAAAGCAAACATTGTACAAAAATGAACAATGATGTAAAATATATGTAAATAAATATTTTTAAAAATAGGTTAAGCTGTAAGGCGAGCAATTGAAGAAGCAAAAAGGCAAATGCAGTATTTGTCGATTTGTTTATTTGTTCTGCCCTTTGATGGTGATACTGAGTTTCTGATTCAACAGTGTTGGGTGGGACCTGAAAACTTGTTTCTGTAACAAGTTCCCAGCTGCTGCTGCTGCTGCTGCTGTTCAGGGTCACACTGTAAGAAGCATTGGCAAGAGAGATGATAGTTAGCCCTGTAGCAGGAAAGGTACTGGTGGGGGGGAATCCAGGAATTTTTGATACCCTAGGCAGTTGAAAGTTGGGAGCACTGGAGAAAGTCTCCTGGATTTGAATCACAACTTCTAAGCATTGCTTTCATCTACAAAATGAAGCTAATAATAATCCCAACATCATCAGATTATATTATTCATTCATATTACTTGGCATAGTACCAACTGTCTCAAGAATCATGACTTAGTATTATTTTGAGTTTTGACTTTAGGAAAGACACACAAAGTATATGTTATTTTTTTTCTAAAAAGAGGTTATATTTACTGATGTTATCACACCACCACACTATGATTCCAGATATATTTCCATCCTCTATTAAAGACAATTTGATATTAATGCAATTTAGTATGTGTCATTTTCTGACAAATAACCAGGGACATAAAAAGAAGGTAACACAAGTCCTTGCTCTTAACGTTTCAAGGTTCTAATCTGGTTGGGGAGATAGGCCATATGCAAATGAAAGAGTTAAATAATGAAAACAGTAGTATATGATGAAATGGCATAGTTAGTGATTCAAATAGTTGATGAAAAAAAATGTAGAATCTCCTCACTGCAAAGAGGACTTGGAGGTTAGGTTTCATATTTAAGAATATATAGAATAATAATGATGAGAAATTTATATAGTCCTTTGTGCAGCTGTAGTAGTAATATTACTGTAGTTGTAGTAGAATAATAGTAAAATTTGTAGAGTTTGAAGGGAAATCTACATATTATCTCAGATATGATCCCATTTTATAAATACAGAAAAACAAAACTCAGAGATATTAAACAATTTGACCAAAGTCATACAGTTAATATGGTGGAAACTGAGACACAACTCAAACATAACTTCTGTTATACTGAGAAGGAAAGGGCAGTTTAACCAGGGACCTGGAGAGAAAATAAATGTATGATATATGAGGAGTTGTTATACACATACAATACTTTGGCCAGGAGACTTTATTTGTAGTCCTTATCTTACAGGATTGGTTAAAATTAAAGAAGAATGGGGCAGATGGTAATTATAGGAATGGTTGAAATCCACTTCAAGGATTTACCTTTTATCTTAAGGTGAATAGATATGAAAATTTGTTACTTACCTACATGCAAACTCTATTTAAGGAGAAGCAAAATGATCTCACTCTTCTTTTTTTAATCCAAAATGGCAGGTTTATTATAAAAAGGGAAATGAAGTAAAGGATGCTTGCACAGACGCAAGCAGGCAGAAATAGTTGCCCGTGAAAGGGACATGTTTGTTAAAAGAGAGGCCTGTATAGTTACAGGAGGGCAGTCTTCGGATGAGAACTCCTACTGCTTTGCAAAGGGAGAAAGTTGGTGAAGAAAAACACCTGCATAGTCACAAGTGGGCAGGAGAACTGCTGTCACAAGATGATCTCTTTAATTCACCAGTTAACTTATTCAAAAATAATTTATTAAGCACTGAGTAAGTCTCGGATTTTTTTAACCATATCCTGAGATTACAAATTTAAATAAGACATGATCCTATATTTGAGGAGATCATTGTGTAGTGGCATTATAATGCCATGTGACCATATCACCCAAAACAATATACAGGTCTAGTGCAATCCCTACCAAAATTTCAATAGTGATTTCAAAGAAATGAATAAACACTGAAATATAACCAGAAACCCAAGTAACCAAAGCAACCTTGACAATTAAGAAGAATGGAAACATCACACTTCCAGAATTTGAATATACTACAGAGCTATAGTAATCAAACCAGCAATGTATTAGCATAAAAATAAACATACAGATCAGGGCCCTCCCTGGTGGCACAGCAGGTTAAAGCACAGCACCAGGAAGCTAAAGCCACTTCAACATGAGTTTGATCCCCACCTCAGAGGTGACCCACATGGTGCTGCAGACCTCTCCTGGCCCGCCTGCTGCTCCCCTCAGCAGTATACTTCATCAGCCAGCCTATTCTGCTTCCCACTCTGTCTCTGGTAAATCTTCTCACCACCCCTGCACCTCTGGCCTGTACCCCAATTCTGTATGCATAAATAAATAAACCTTTAAAAATAAATAAACACACAGATCAACTGAGTAGATTTGGGAACCCATGGTTTTCCTGGTGGCACAAGGTATTAAGTCTCAGCACTATGAAACTATCCATAGCCACTGTAGCATCAGTTCAATCCCCAGCCAGGGACCTAGTCCACATGGTGCAGCAGACCTCTCCTGTCTCACTTGCTTTTCCCCTCAGGAGTGTATTTCAGTAGATCTGCCTTTTCTGTTCCTCACTCTGTCTCTGATGAATTCTCTCATTCCCACCTCCCACCTCTGGCCTTCACCCAGTTCTTGTATGCATAAAAAAATAAAAATAAATCTTCAACAACAATAAGGATTGGAGCCTAAAAATAAACCATACTGATAATAGACAGTTAATTTATGACAGGGGAGCCAAGAATAAACAATGGAGAAAGGAAACACTCTTAAACAACTGATATTAGGAAAACTGGACAGTCATATTTAAAAGAATGAGACTAGATCAGTATTTCACACCATATAAAAAAATTAACACAGCGTTAATTTAAAACAAAGTGTTTTAAAAATGTAGATGTAAGAGCTGAAAACATAAACTACATAGAAGAAAGCATAAACACTCCATGATTTTGGCTTTGGGAATATATTTGGGGACTTGACTCTAAGAGAAATGAAAACAAAAATAAACAAGTGGGACTACAGCAAAGTGAAAAGCTCCCACACAGCAAAAAAAAACTATCATTACATCAAAAAGACAACCTACCAAACAGGAGAAGATATTTGCTCATCGCTATTTGACAAGGAGTTGATATCCAAGTTCTACAAAGAACTCAGACAGCTCAAGAAAAAGAAAACAAATAACCCAATTTTTAAAAATGAACAGCTATAAATAGATACTACTCAAAGGAAGCCATGCAGATGGCAAATAGGCATATGGGGGAAAATAAGTTCATCATTATAATCAGAGAAATACAAATCAAAACCACTGAATGCTACTTCACTCCTGAGAATGGCCCCAATAACAAAAATAAAATAAGAAAGAAATAGGTGTCAGTAAGAGCACAGGAGGAAAGGAAGCATCATACCCAGCTGGGAATGTAGACTGCTCTAGCCCCTGTGAAAACAGTGTTGAGGTGTGCCAAAATGGTAAAAGAAGATCTGCCATATGATTTAGCAGTTCCACCCCTAGGTAACTAACCAAAAATTCCAAAGCACTATTTTGAGGGACATACACTCTCCTAGTCCATTTCAGAACTTTTCCAATGACTCATAAAGAAACAAAACAAAGAAACAGAGCAAACTAAACCAAAACAAACTCTAGAAATCTGACTGTACAATTGAGGCTACCAAAGGGGAGCAGGGTGAAGGGGAAGAGGGTCAATGGACAGTGGTGGAGAATTGGGGGTGCGACTGTGGACATGCTTGTTTAAGTGTTGGTGCGGACCTACATTTTTTTCATTTTTGAATAAATACTTTTGAGGGGATTTGGTGAGCTTTAGAACAAGGATAGGTTTAACTTGGTAAGAAATTATAAAACTTCTTGATATTAACTTTTGATGTATTCTGTGGACCTTATATCATGTCCTCCTCTGGTGAAAGATGCTTCGCTATTGCTTCTTCTCAGAAGTGAAGCTGAGCAAAATTTGGGGTCTGCCCACGTATAGCTTGAGTCCAGTTGGCTGGTGTTGGCACTTAAGCCCTGCCTAAGAGCTGTAGTATCCTGTGCCTATACGTGAAATATAAATGGCCACAAATAGAAAATGAGCAAAAATTCTAAAACTGTAATCATATAAAGCTGACCTTCATACTCTTCATGGGCAAAACCACTTGCCCATAACAGAGGTCAGTGTCAAAAGAAAGGAAAACTTTAGGAGCTCAAAGAATTGAATCAGAACAAGATATAGGTATCCACTCTAGAAACTAACTTTAAAAAAAAAGATGATGGGCCCTCCCTGGTGGTGCAGCAGGTTAAAGCACAGCACTATGAAGCTAAAGCCACTTCAGCATGACTTCAATCCCCACCCTGGAGGTGACCCACATAGTGCCGCAGACCTCTCCTGGCCACCCGCTGCTCCTCTCATCAGTGTGCTTCATTGATCTGCCTGTTCTGCTCCCCACTCTGTCTCTGGTGAAGCCTCTCGCAGCCCCTGCCCCTCTGGCCTGTACCCCAGTTCTATATGCATAAATAAATAAACCTTAAAAAAAAAGTATGAAAGAACCACGCAGTTGTTTTTTATTTTTTTTCCATTTCTTCCAGAAATGGATTTTATTACATGGTGCGTGTTAATGTGTGAGAAGGAGGAGCAAGGAATGAACAGCTGTGGTAATGACAATTACTTCCTTCTACAACATGAGTTCAGTTAACAGTGACAAAACTCAAGTACTTCATCATAATTCCCTATTTCCAAAGAGTGGACACATTACCTGAGTTTCACTTCCCTGAAGTGCATGCCTCAGCACTTCAGTTTTGTGTTGCAGCAAACTTATTTTATACTACAGCATACGCAAATGAGCCCAAAAAAAGGTCCAGCTCATCTGCCAGATTTGGAAAGGAAGGGGCACATATAGGAAGAATTTGTACACACATGTGAATGAGAATGTTCTATGTAGGGTAAATGAAGTTATTATCAGGTCTTTCTCTTTTCTTTTTATTTTATTTATGCATACAGAACTGGGGTACAGGCCAGAGGTGCAGGGGTGGTAAGAGGAGTCACCAGAGACAGAGTGGGGAGCAGAACAGGTGAATCGACTAAAACACACTGCTGAGGGGAGCAACGGGTGAGACAGGAGAGGTCTGCTGCACCATGTGGGTCAGCTCCTTGGCTGGAGATCAAACTTGTGCAGCAGATAGCTTCATGGTGCTGAGATCTAACCCCTGCACCACCAGGGAGGCCCTATCAGTCCTTTTTCTGTGTTCCCACCATTAGCCTCTATGCCCAGCACCTGCATTCTGCCATGCCTCCCCTTTTTATGGATACCTGAGCCCAGGGAGCAAGGGTGTGTCTGTACGTATGTGTGCCAACCCGGGCCTAGGAGGGTGAGGGTGAAAGGGCAGTGTTACTCTGAGGCAAGATTACTACTATGAGATTGCTAGACAACAGGCTACCAGCTGGAGATTTGCTGGCCACTGGGAGGCTCAGTTGCCTCCTGGCGCCCCAGTGCCTCATGCCCACCTACCCAGCACCCCTGTCTCTCTGCTTGTCACTACATTCTGGAAGTCCTAAGAGGTGTTACAAGCCTGAGGTGTTGAATGAGATACATGAAGCAGCCTCTGTCCTCCGTGGTACAGGCAGCGTGGGGGTGCATTATTTGGGGCCTCACTTTATAGGTCACAGCCTATGACTAAAGATGGTTTCTAGCAGTTGAATTTCTTACCCTCATCCCTAAGTGATGAACCCCAATTCTCCTGGCTGAAAAATTATTATTTATTATTATTATTATTATTTTTTAATACATGAACAGAAAAAGAAAAAATTATTTGCATCACCCTCTGGATAGCAACACAAAGATCCCACTCTGTGGGTGACCTTGTTCAAGGTGTGAATGGTTGACCAGAAAAGGGTGGATCTCAGAGCTGAGATCCTTGGGAATAGCTTCCTTTCCTGAGGGAGAGGAGACAGAGGCCCTCCCTTCAGCCACTGTCAGAACCATGGGGCTTTGGGGTATCCACTGCCTCATTCCCCATTCCCTGCTTCCAGATGATTCCCCCACCTTTTATTGTATACATTTATTTATTGTTAGTCCGGTCAGCTCCAACTACCCTCCTCCTGCTCAGGCTGGGAACAGCCTGAGGGGCGGGAGGATGAATTCAGAAACACAGGATCAGCTGAGAGATTAGGCTGTCAGCCTGCAAAGCACTTTCCTGCTGAAGAGAAGATAAGCAGGAAAAGGTGAATAAGAACACTAGTCACAGCAGATGGTGTGTGAGATTGAGAGGAAAGAGGAGAAGAAAGGGAAGGCTATGAGTTTGGGGGAGAGGAAGGGCTTCATGGAGAACAAATGGGGTTCACAGGCAGTGGCATTGTCTGGGTGAAGTTAGAATAACATTCTACCTGGAGCCCAATTCACTGGGCATTTCCAAGGTGGCAGATTCCATGCCCAGGATAGCCATTGTTTACCCTGGAGATCAATACAGTACCTGGAATTGCACAATTATTTATGGACATCAACTGAATGATGTGTCCCCTTAATTACCTTCTGGGAAGTCACTTCAAGCAGGGTCTTGTTTTCAAACAAGGTGGAGTTGAGCGAGGTATTTGAGGCAGACTTGATCCCCCCCCATGACAAATGTCCTGGAAAGTCTTTCTAGCAGAGAAAACATCACATGCCAGGTAGGTAGAGTCCCAAGAGGTAAACCAGGTAAAAGGAGGGCTGCTTTGACTGAAGCAGGCATGGTCATTAGCATACCCGGCCTTCTCCAGCTTACCCCAGCCTCCCATCAACTCCTCAGAGCTCAGTAGGTGGCTTTTAAAAATAAGAGCTCCAGAACAGCAGGCAACAATGTCTTGAACAAGACTGGCTGCTGAGAAAACCAGATTCACACAGAATTCCACGTCTTCAGTTGAGAGATGGGGTGGAGAGAAGGACTCAACAACAAAAACACAGCTAACTTGTTTTAAAAATGGGGGTAGAGGACCTCCCTGGTGGCACAAGAGGCATAAGCATAGCACTCTGAAGCCATCCGCAGCCAATATAGCCCAAGTGCACTCGCTGGACAAGGAGGTGACCCACGTGGCAAGGCACTGCTCCCCCACTGTCTCCCCCACACTGTTCCCTTCAGCACTGTATTTCATTGGCTCCACCTGTTCTGCTCCCCACTCTGTCTCTGGTGAATCCTCTCACCTGCACCTCTGGCCTAAACCCTAGTTCTTCTACCCAAAAATAAATCTTAAAAAAAAAAAAAAGGATACTAAAAAGAAATCTTCTAATGGTTAACAGGTGTGGAAAAGATATTCAACATCAATAATCACTAGGGAATGCAAATCAAAACCACAATGACATACCACCTGACTCCTGTTTTGCTAGCTACTACCAAAAGATAAAGAGTCCATGGAGAAACTGGAATTCTTATGTACCATTGGCAGGAATGTAAAATGGCACTTCTGTTAGGAAAAAGAGTAGGGCAGGTCCTCAGAACTTCAAAATATGAGTACCATATGATCCAGGAATTTTACCTCTGGGTATATATCTAAAGAACAAAAAACAGATACTGAACTAGATATTCAAGTATCTATATATTAAAGGATTCACACATTATGTGTACACCCAAGGTCATAGCCACATTATGCCCAGTAGCCAGAAGATGATGAGAACCCACATCCACTGACAGGTGAATGGATACAGTAGCGACAGGAACTTTGCTGCTGCTTTGCGGCGGGACACAGCAGTTGGGGAGCAGGTTCGCAAGTAAGACTGTGCTGCTTTGGCAGAAGTTCTTGTGGCATTTGTTGACAGCATACAGGCTAGTGATAGTGATTATGGGACAATGGTATGAGGATTAAAGTCAGGAGGGTGGGATGGGAATGGGGACAGGTTTTTTTGTTTGTTTTTCTAAAGATTTATTTATTATGCATACAGAACTAGAGTACAGGCCAGAGGTGCAGGGGTAGTGAGAGGATTCACCGGAGACAGAATGGGGAGCAGAACAGGCCGACTGATGAAGTACACTGCTTAGGGGAGCAGCAGGCAGGTCAGGAGAGGTCTGCCGTGCCATGTGGGTCACCTGAGTGGGGATTGAACTCATGCTGAAGTGGCTTTAGCTTCTTAGTGCCGTGCTTTAACTTACTGTGCCACGAGGGAGGGCCCAGACAAAGTTTTAAGAGGGACAGGGAAGGAAACATCATGACCATACGTCAAGAGACATTTGCATCAGCAAAGTATCTGATGTTATCACAGAGTTATCCCAAGACCACTGTGGAGAAAGTCACGGCATTAGGTCAAAGATGGCGTAGGCATCCCGAGGCCTGCCTCGCGATACGGGCTATCCTCCGCAGATAGTCAAGGAATGCTCTGTCAGGTTTGGCAGACAACTTAGAGGTCACCGTTGCCCATGAGTCACCAGCTAGTAGCCAGCTCCTAGGAACCCAGAGGTCACAAAATGTGACCTTCCATAAGGAAATAGTATTCAGTCTTAAAAAGGAAGGAAATACTCTCCTAGGCTACCTGGTGGGTAGACCTGAGGATATAGGCTTAAGTGAAGTAAGCCAGACACAGGACTAATATGATGTTTACACCATGGCCCTAGTGCATCCAAATCAAAAGATGGTTTCCAGGAGCCAAGAGAAGGGCCTGGAGGCTCTTGTTTCATAGGCTCAGAATTTCAGCTTGGCGGGAGATGCATGGTGGTGATGGGGGCAGAGCATGGATGCCCTGATCGTATTGAACTGTACACTTGAAAACGGTTAAAATGTTAGATTCCATATTCTGTGTATTTCCCCACAGTTAAACTTCCTTTAAAAGGGGAGCAGGAAGGGAGTAAAATATCTTCCTACCTTGGACATGGATGCCAGTACTAGAGGCTGTTTTTCATGGTTACATTCTCTAACCAGAGAACCAAATAAGCCATTCACCCAACTGCCCTTCCTTCCTCAGTAGCCCCACTTCTAAGTCCTTGTCTCAAGTGTTAAATTGGTTTTTATTTTGATTGTATTAGTTTATTTTATTGAGGTTGCCTACGTTGGTATACACACACTGTATGATTCACACTTCTTCAGTATATATTACCACACCACGCCCAACTCCAAGGTAACCATAGTCCCCCACCAATGGCCCCTCCATCCTTTGCTCCCCACCCCCACTTTTCCCTTCTGCTGGACTCAGTTCCTGCTGACAGTTTCCGAAGGTTGGTTTTGGTTTGGTTTTGTCTATTCTCAGAGACTGAATTTGAATCTGCTGGTTGGGTCAGGTTCCAGTAATTGCCCTCACATGCACAGAACTTGAATCTTTCTCACTTTAGCTTTCTGCTAGGCACTCTCTGCCTGCCTTAACAAACTGGAGCAGGCCAGCACATAGGAATTTTAATCAAAGAGCACCCTGTGCTTGCCTTCTCTTGAGTAGTCCAAGTATGTTCTCTTCTGAAATAGAGTTATTGGTCTTTTCTGCTCACTCAGCCTGAACAGAACACTAAGTATGAGGATCCCAGTGATGCTGGCATTATATATTCTATTAACATTATGTTAATTAACTGAAAACCACACATTGATTTTCCTTGAGAGGTTCCAGAGATCAAATATCAATCCATCAGTGGATGGACCCTGTTAAGCCTAATTTACTAATGGATTTTTAACTTACATAGAGAGAATAGCTTCCAGGGAACAGTAATTTTCCATTTACTAGAAGAAATGAAGAACTTACCTTTTCCAAGTGATTTAAAGACTTTCCATACTCCAAGCCAAAAAATAAAATTATACATGTCTTAAGTTTTTTCTTTGTTCTAGAAAAGAATCAGTGGAAAGAATCTCAAAGTATGACCTAAGTTCAATTAATTATGAAATATTCCAGAATTGTGGATAAAAATCAACATAATTTGTTGCAGTTAGGCATTAATATCTATTTTGTCAGGGTTCTGAGCAATGCTACCTATAAAAAAATGTCTAGTGCTTATAAAACACTTACATATTTAGGACAATTAAGTAAAATTCCTTCCAGTGATCCTGCTACACACTGACACCTATAAGTAAATGAATGCGTTCTCTCCTAGAACTCACAGGATAATAAATATAGTGAGAATCCCTTCACTAGGTAGAATTCAGAGTTCTCCCTAGAAATCTCTTGACAAACAATATTATCCTCACCCCTCAGTCTGGTGTCCAGAGAAGTACCCTAGAACCATAGTTAGGAAGGAGGGTTGTACAAAGGGAGTAAGAAACTTGTTGCTCTGTACACCCAAGGCTTCTCTCACACACCACAACCCTGAACACCCTCCCTGGTTGAAGAGGATGGGGGTCAAGCTCAAGATGATCCTTCAGTGACCTTGTGACTCTAGCAGTGACCTCTTATTCCAATTCCAAGTGAGGGAAAGTTCTGTCCCCTTTTGTGTCAGAGACTATTACAATTCACTGAAACTATTTCCTCTTTCTCCTCACAGATCTGCTACATTTCCCAGCCTCCTTTGCAGTCACAAAGTCCTGTGATTAGGTGCCATCCAAATACTGTGGGAAAAAGTGAGAGACAACACTTCCTGGACTGGACCATATGATCCAATACTGTCCCCCACCATCTAACAGCTAGTTAGTTGCCAATATCCCGGGCAACTTTGGAACATACATATTGAAGATTCCAGGACCTCTGTCATCCTGGGTCCCTGAATGACTACATGGAGCAAAGGACACCACACACAAACACATACATGCATGCATGCACACACATACACCACTCCACTCAAGTTTACTACCACCACACCAAATGGTCTTTATGTCAACAAAAATACAAACCATTGCTTAACCCACTGAAATTGGGCAGTTTATGTCTCGGTCAGAGGCAGAATAACTCAAAAGGTAATAAGGTTTAAGTTTTGAGACAATTCATTTTCATAGTTTCTTCACAAAACCTGGAAAACCCTATCAATGAGTTTATTAATTTTTCTAAACTGTGCAGAAATAAAATATATTTTAATTAATTTTTCTAAACTGTGCAGAAATAAAATATATTTTAGCTGCAAAGGCCATATTCTTTCTCTTTCCTCTTTGATCCTTCTGCCCCTCCCCACACCCATTTAGAATGTGATTAAGAGAAGTCTGCTTTGATTTAATAGAATCTGTTTCTTGGTTCAGAGTCATTTCTAGGTATATTTAAGTGATTGCTAGCTGTACCTTATAGTTTTCCAGAAATTCTCCTGCTCTCCCCTGCATTACCACACCTGGTATCCAAACAGGAAGGAGCAATACAAAGGCTTTGACTTGACTTATATAGAACCTTGACCTTATTATATACCAGAGGGGCAGAGAGTAATTTGGCATCACAGGTGTGGACAGTAGAAAATAAGGTTTGAAATGTACCTTTCCAGAAGCTTCTAGGTAGAAATGTTTCTAATGGTTATACATGTAAATGTGACCACTTGGTGCTCATCAACACCAAGTTAAAACACAGATTCTTTTGTCACTATATGCAATTATAAATGTGTGATACAGCTCCCTTTTTCATTATAAATACCATTCCAAATATAATCAGAAGTTTTGATCACAAGTGAAGAAATACGACAAAGAGGTCATTGTTTCCATTCTCTTCATTATTGTATTCATCCTAAAAGTCACTAATTGAGAATTATTTTCTAGAAGACCAAATTATGGCCTTACTCTCTCAACAGAAAGTGATGTTCCAAAAATCACTCGTATTCAGTCATATGAACAGGTGATCAGAAATTATGCTTGCTTTCCCAAGAAAGCAATGCAAATGGTAGGAGAGTGATGTGTCTGACAACTAGTAAAAATACATTGTCATGTTTCTGGAATTCATAATATAAGTCTGTTTTGTAAAAATGTGTTATTGAATTTACTGGATCATCCTAAGGAAAGAGTTCCTTTCACTCTAAATTTGAAGTCTGTAACTGCGCAGTTCCAGAAAACCACCAACATTTTATAACTTTCAGGCTTCACTAACCCTAAGTTTGCCCCTTGACCCAGCAGCTAGATTACTGATGCTTGATAGCTGTCCCCAAGATGACTTGGTCCCTAAGAAGAACAGCTCTCCATCTCGAGTCCTAGGCATCCCCAGGGACAGAGCTCTTTCATGTGGCCTGTCCTCTGACCAGTCCCCTGTCTTGAGAATTATGGTGCCATTCTGAGTTTGGGTAGCCTGACAATATGGAGGCACTTCCTCATCTGTGTTCACGGTGACCGCTCCCTTCCAGCCAGCATTCCTGGACTCAGCGTGAACACCTGTGTTCTAGCCCCGGTCAGACATAGTGCCAGCTGCTACTCTTGGGGACCAATTGTCAAAATCAATAAAACCACTCATCATGCTCCCTGAGCTGGTCAGGCAAGCCCAAACCTGGCTAACATGCCAATTAAACCTCCAGACATGTCCAAACATGTCTGAAGTCACAGCAGCTCAGACAATTGGCTTCCCTTCATTCTAGCCAAAATAAAAAAAAAAAAAAGTGCCTCTAGGTAGTGTGAAAACTCTTATTCAATACTGTGAGTGTGTGAACAGGATTTCTCCCCCATGTGATAGGTAAGGGAATTGGATCTGGGAGAGCTTCAGATACTTTCCCAAGGTCGTATAACCTGAAAACAACAGGATAAGCACTGAGACCCAGACTTCTGGCCCCACAATCTGCTCTCGCCACTGAGCTTCTCTGTCACCCCTCAGTCCATTGGGATAAAAATCACTGACTGCAGGCAGAAGAACTGGGTGAGATAAAGATGTTAAAACATTAGCACAGCTGCTGAGCATTCTCAAGAGATTCAGGACTGTACTTTTTTTTTTAATTCAGGGGGAATTGGAACCTGTTGCCAATAATGAATGTGACACTATTTTTTTGACTTTCTCCATTGCGAGGGAGTCAAATTTATGACCCTAGAATGCTTTTCTACTTGAAATAATCATCATTATTGTATAATCAACATGGAAAAGTATGTCTTCTTTTTTTTTGTTTTTCTTCCTGTTTTGTTACAAAAAATTATCAAAATGTACTCCCAGCTGTTGTAATGTCAATTCACTGGCATTACCAATGAAAGAGTGAACAGGGTGTTATAAAAGAATAGGTGGGGGGAAGAAGGATCTGATGTTAAACTAAGAGACTGAACAGTGTGATAAGGCTTACGAGTAATTCGCACAGAAGCAATGAGTGTGTGTTGGGAGCAGGACTTGATGGGCCCCTGGATGGGGAAGGGGAGCCCACCCTACTTACTACTCCCTACAGGCAATGAAAGGAAAGATGGAACTGGGAAAGAGCTACATCACTGCATAAGAAAGTAACCAGACTTGGGGAGTTTTCCTTCAGCACCTAGCAAGAGTGGAGTGGGATAGGTGAGGAAACTAGGAAGGAAGAGGGAGGAGAAATACAGGGATGGTCTTGAGGAAAAGAAAGGGCGGCATGGAGGCATTAAGGAGGGAGATGATGACTCAGAAGAAATACCCTGAGTTAAGAAAAGGCCACAGAATGGGCAAAACAGACAACTCTACAATTCATTATAAAAATTTGGTTTGGTTTGGTTTTTGTTCTGTAGGACATTTCAGTGTTCTATACATCCCACCCCTCCATTTTTCCCTCATCCCTCCAGTAAAGCTCTGTTCTCAACAGCCCCTGTGAGCACACTTTTGGGAGAAGGAACTGGGTTTGGGTCTTGCTTGAGAAAGACCTTCTAAGAAGAGAGTCTCGAAAGTCAAGAGCAATGACCAGCTGCAGCCATGAGGACCCTGGAGAATGAAGCCCCTCAGACAATTCAAGGAGCGTTATCTAGCTACATAAGAGAGACTTGGACCTTGGTATCTGGATGTTAAAAGATAGTCAGTGCATTTTGTAGAAATTGGGAAAATCGTGGATTCAAAAGCATAACATAAATAGCTTGCTAACAAGCTTGATATTAGTCTTTGACTATGAGCAAGACATTACGAGAAGTAGAAGTCAAGAGCTGTAAAAGACTTAAGCAAGAAACACAGTGCTAGAGGCATGGTAGGATTAACTCAAGCAATCCACCTCCCTATTCTTAGTGCTTCCCAGAACATCATCTATTTGGGGCTGTATTGTATTCCCCATGAAATCGTCTACATTAAAGTCCCTGTACCCTTGGATATGTTTGATGATAGGATTTTTAAAAGGGAAATTAAATTGAGATCATGAAAATGGACCTTAATCCAGTACGACTAGTCTTTTAAGAAGAGACCAGGACACTGACAGGCACAGAGAAGACCATGTGAGGACACCAGACATGCCATCTGTAAGTCAAGGAGAGAAGCCTAGCACAGATCCTTTCCTCAGATGCCTCACAAGGAACCAACCCTGCTTACACTTTAGATTTCGATTTCCAATCTCCAGAATTATGAGAAGATAAATTTCTGTGCTTTAAACTACCGTATGCTACTTTGTTACAACAGCCCTAGCAAACTAGTACTTCAGCCTCCCAAGTGTGGTCAGAGCTCAGTGAGGACAAACAAGCCTGTCCCCACATAACCAAAGTGGCCACACAAATCCTGGTCAGCCCTACCTGGTAGCGCAGCTGGTTAAAGAGCAACTCTACAAGCTGGCCGTAGATGCTTCATTGCGAGTCCAACCCCCCCACCCCAGGTGACCCACATGGTGCGGCCCATCTCTCCTGACCCACCCGCTGCTCCCCTCAGCAGTGTACTTTGTTAGTCTGCCTGTCTTGTTCCCCACTCACCACCCCTGCACCTATGGCTTGTACCCCCGTTCTATATGCATAAATAAATAAATCTTGAAGAAAAAAAACGTTTGTAACTGCCCAATTGTTTAAAAAAAATCCTGGTCTGTGTACAAATCCTGATAGGAACTAAAACCCTGATGTTATTTGTGTTTTGTATTTGATCTACCTGCAAATTGAATTTACTCAATGTTTGCGACATGTTTTTGCACATAACCTTATAGTTTCAACAGATAAAGATTAAACACCACAAAACAAACCCCATTACTCTCTTTTGTTCTGGAATCCAGGAGAGCGAAATATTTGCATTATTTAAAAATGAAAAAAAATCTGAATTATTTTGTATAAATAATACAAAATTTATATTTCATTAAATGGCTACTTCTATATTTCTAGACTTGTTTTTTTCTTTTTGTTGTTGTTGCCTCATTACCTGGCAATGTGGCATTGTGTGAAATAGTTGGCAGTGTGTTTTTTGACATATCATCTTTAAGATATTTGAGTTATAATTTTAGCTTTAATCAGTATCAAGAGGACTCTAAGAACAGGACAGAATCAGATACCCAAGGAACTGTATACATAATCTTGTCTCCAGAAAGTCTTGATCCAAACACATGACTCAGATGTGTCAATTGTCACTTTCACCTGAGAACTTTTGTTCCACTTAAAAGAACATTTGTAAAAGCTTTCCTAAATCTAAATTACCAGCATCCCGAACAAGTTACTCTTCTCGCCTATGATTACCCTCAGAATTAATGCATGTGGAAGACATAGTTTTTAGAGTTATTTTTTTTAAAGATTTATTTGTTTATTCATATAGAACTGGGGTACAGGCCAGAGATGCAGAGGGTGAGAGGATTCACCAGAGACAGAGTGGGGAGCAGAACAGGCAGATCAACAAAGTACACTGCTGAGGGGAGCAGCGGGCGGGCCAGGAGAGGTCTGCCTCGCCATGTGGATCTTCTCCGGGGCAGGCGGGAACCGAACTCATGCGGAAGTGGCTTTAGCTTCTCAGTGCTGTGCTTTAACCCACTGTGCCACCAGGGAGGGCCCTAGAGTGTTATTAAAAAAAAAAAAAAAGTACTTACTTATGCATACAAGAACTAGGGTACAGGCCAGAGGTGCAGAGGGTGAGAGGATCCATCAGAGACAGAGTGGGGAGCAGAATAGGCAGATAGACCGAAATACACTACTGAGGGGAGTAGTGAGGGAGACAGGAAAAGTCTGCTGTGTCATGTGGGTCAGTTCCCTGGCTGGGGATCAAACTCTTGCTGCAGTGAACAGCTTCATAGTGCTGTGCTTTAACCCTTTGCACCACTAGGGAGGGCCCAGTTTTTAGAGTTTTCTGTTTTATCTACTGTGTTCGGATACAACAAAATAATTCCACCCGCTCTAACTCATGTTTTTCTCCTCTGCAGTGGACTCTGGGGTGCTTTGCCCAAAGAAAAACAGAATGAAGGGCTGTGGGGTTAAAAAAAAAAGCAAGCATGTGTCCTTATTTCATAAACAGTGTTATTTCCCTAACCAGTACCTCCACAACTTTGATGTGCATAGAAAGATGCTGTAAACTGCAGGACTGAGGAAGTCTGGGTTGGGCCCCAAAATTAGGCATGTATTAGAAAAAGAACACCAAGTTGTTTTGCTACTGATTCTTGAAATACACTTTGAGTAGCAAGGTTCTAGATATACAGAGTTATATAATACTATAAAAAGTAACTGAAAATATTAGAGGAAACGTAGGGGAACATTTTTATAACGGGACTTAGAATTTCTATAGTATGTTTAAAGAAAAAGACAAGTTCAAAATGCCTACAGTTTTAAACTATAAGATAAAAAATGTACAACAAATTAGAAGAGAGTGAAGAAGCTGATATAGGGCCTCTCTGGTGGCGCAGTGGGTTAAAGCACAGCACTATGAAGCAGTCCTCAGCCCCTGCAGTATGAGTTCAATTCCAGTAAAGGGAGCTGACCCTCATGGCACAGCAGACCTCTCCTGACCTGCCTGCTGTTCCCCTCAGCAGTGTATTTCTGTCGATCTGCCTGTTCTGCTCCCCGTTCTGTCTCTGGTGAATCCTCTCACCCACGTACTCTGGCTTGTATCACAATTCTGTTTACATAAAAATAAAAATAAATTAAAAAAAGAAGCTGATATAATTATACCAAGATATATAACAAAAAGTCATTCAAATCACAAAACAATACAGTAATCACAGTTCATCAATAAACATGTGAAATATCTACCTCAAGGAAATGCAAGTTAAAAGCATGTGAGATACTTTATATTCTTCCAGATGTCAAAAATTAAAAGCAATGCATATGTTATTATTATTATTATTATTAAGTTTAAGGCAATAATGCTTCAGAAATGGGGATATTTAGATTCTCATAGATTTCTCTGTAAAGATGAGGGATCTGATCACTTAGAGACATGAAGTGACTTGTCCAAAATCACTTATTTTCATAGTTAGAACACTGACTTCCTTGGTAACACTTTAGTTCTGGAGATAAGAGATAAACTAAACAGTTTTAATGGCATAGTGCAAGATTTATGCTCTCTGTTACTTGTTCTTCTTTGTAATTATGTCAGTGTTTTATTTTCTATAGTAGATGATAGAAATACAAATTTGATTTTGTTTTGATCATATCCTTTTTTATGTATATTCACAGTGTAATACATGTGTCCATACAAATAATTGTGATCACATGAGATACCATAGAAAACATTACTTGAAAGTACATAAATAAAGTATCATATAAGGGCATTTTCATTTTTAAGAAATTTTAATGAATTCTTAGTGGTTCTCTGCCTCTCTTCCTTGTTTCTATTATTCTAAACACCATCATGATAAACAAATGAGTCTATGTTAACAGTCAGGTATTTCTTTAAGATAATCACGGAAAAGCAGAATGTGAATCAAAGGGTCGAATAAATCTTTTGATGTATGTCAGCAAATTCCTTTCCTAAAAGTTTATACCAGTTATGACACACTAACATCAAGATATGAATATTACCATTTTAAATGAATGATTGCTGAAATTTTACTGTTTTTTTTTTGTTAATTACTAGTAAGGTTAAACATTTTCACAGGTTTATTATTTTCACTTTATCTATGAAAATTTTCCATCTACTTCTTCTGCCCATCTAGCCATTGGGTCTCAGTGTCTTTTTACCCACATACACGCATTTTAGATATTTAGGATATTCACTTTCATTCATCATATTTATGGCAAGTATTTTTCCACATTTTTCATTGGACAGCTTTTCTGAAAAAACCAATAGTCTTATGCTTTTTTGATCCTTAGCAATATCTTCACTAGCCTTCATGCCACTATTATGGATTCAGGCTCTCATTATGTTCATTTTAAGTCACATCCCCACAACAACCTTCTCATAATCTCTTGCCACCTCTTCCTTTCCAAATCCATCCCATTTGACAGCATCAAATTCCTTATCCTAAAACCTACTCTGAATAATCATTTTACATACAAAGAAGAGAGACTTTTCTTTGCAGACAGTGTAAATGAGTTCATGTTGATGAACTGAATTTTCCTAGGGAAAGAATCAATATCTTTTCTAGCCTTGTCCGGATCAGGAGCTGATAAGTACTTAATTTCCTCTGGATACCTCTCTATTAAGAACTCAAACCAAAGCTATTCTCATCCCAGGATTTCTTTCCCCCAAATTCTGTCTTTATTTTCAAGTCCGCTTCTTGGCTGGTTCAAAAGGAACTACCAGTCCCCAGCAACTCTGATTTGCCCCTGGCTTAAAAATCTTTTGCTTCCTGATTACCTTCTCGAACATTGTGGGAGCATTGTTCTGTTCCTCCTACTCTTCTTCAATCTTTGTTTTGAGCTGCCCCTTTCCTGAATAACCAGACAAAGAGCCCGTATTTCCTTCACCTCTTTTGCTATTGCAAACAGACTCTAGTTTTGTGTTCTGCCAGACTCCGGAGGTACACTGTCTCCTTCAGGGGGTCGTCTCTAGGACATTCTCATGAAAGGAGGGGGTTAAGTTGAAGTGACTGTGACAGCCAGAGAGCTGGTCTCAACATGAGACATAAGTCCCTGGGGTCAACGCACCAGGGTGCCCACAGGTGTCTAGAAAAGTCAAAAAGTCTCCTCGAGGTCAGAAATGAAGTCGGCAGCCAGGGTCCTTCAGAAGGAGTGCCCCCCACTTTGCAGCCTCTGATTGCTGCCTCTCCAAAGACAGTGCCTGAAGGGGTCATAACCCCGCCTTTCAGCAGGAAAGACACCAGCATTTCCAGTTCCCAGAAGAACAGGGGGCTGTTTGTGAGTTTCCTCCCAATTCATTGCCCTGTCTTCTCTCTCTAGCCCCTCACAACTTTGGATGGGTTGGGGGGGGGGCGCACCAACGAATAGATTTGAATCATGTAACCTTCGGAAAATGCAAATGAGAAAGAGAAGGACCCCAGGAAACTTCAAAATGCTGACATGATTAGGGATGTATGTGAACCTGTGCAGAGCGATGTGGCATAATTATTAGGCGGTTTTCCAAGCATGCTGGGTCTCCTTGAAGATGCAACAAACACTTGAACCCTGGCTATCATGAGTCTGGTGTTGAATGCCAAGATTATTTTAAGTTTCTCTTGCTCTACCAAGTAGGTTCAAATCGGCTGATTAGCTTTGGAGGTCATTTCTGTAGGAAGAAATGTGATAAGGGGACAAGAAAGTCCGTGATGAATTTTTCTTTCTTTTATCTTCTCATTGCTTTCCATACTTTGCTCCTTCCCTGTCTCTACTACTTTCTCACTCAGAGCATTTTTCCTGTTCTCACAGGAATCATAGATTCATAGAATTGAGGATGGACAAGGACATGGAAATCCAGATGATTCAACAACCTCATCTTTCAGATAAGGAAACTGAAGCCCAATGAGGTAAAATAAGTTGCCTGACTTCCCATTTGTTAGAATTGCTAAAATAAAAAATCAAACAAAAATGACAATTGGTGACCAGCATATAGAACTACTGAAAAATGCTTCACGACATAAGCTCAGGGGTGTCTTCAGGGATATATCTCCAACACCAAGGGAAACAAAGAACTTAAACAACTAGGACTACATTAAAGTAAAAAGCTTTTAAACCATGAAACTATCACTAAAAGAAAAATACATCCTACTGAATGGCAGAAAATATGTACACACTCTGCATCTAACAAGGGACTGAATATTAAAGTTCTACAAAGATTTTTACATGTTATCAGGAAAACAGATAAGGAGAAGCAGATCCCCCAACCAGAAGGTCCTGGCCACAGACCACCACCCCTCCCTTATGCATGCCCTGCTAAGCCGAGTTGTCCCTACAGCACATATGATGTGATGAAGTATTTCCCTGACTGTTTCACAAATAAGAGAAAAAGCAAGTCTGCATCATAGCCAGTCCACAGAAATCCTTCCCTGGGTTCAGGTACCTGGCTTGTATCTGACTCGAGAATTTTGAGTGATCCTCAGGCAGGACAGAACTTCTTTACACAGGTCTTCCCAGTAGTCTATAAGAATTGAAGGACAGGTGGGATCAGGTCACTATGTAAAGTTTCCAGAGCATTCTCCCCTCTTAATTCTCCCTTTCATGCAGTAGAATACATAGGGCCTATCTTTTATTCAACAAAGGCAGAGTTGGGTGACTATACTTTGGGGACTTTCTAGTAAAATAGACCAGAGTTCGGGCCCTCCCTGGTGGCGCAGTGGGTTAAAGCACTGCACTAAGAAGCTTAAGCCACTTCTGCATGAATTCGATCCCCGCCTGCTCTGGAGGAGATCCACATGGCGCGGCAGACCACTCCTGGCCCACCTGCTGCTCCCCTCAGCAGTGTACTTTGTTGATCTGCCTGTTCTGCTCCCGACTCTGTCCCTGGTGAATCCTCTCACCCTCTGCATTTCTGGCCTGTACCCCAGTTCTGTATGAATAAATAAATAAATAAATAAATCTTTTTTAAAAATAATAAATAAATAAATAAATAAAATAAAATAGACCAGAGTTCATATTCTAGTTTTGGCTCTTACTAGCTGGGTGAGCTTAAGTAAATGATTTTATTTATTATGCCTCCATTAACTTAGGAGGCATAATAATATAATAAATTACAATAACAACACCTACTTCAGTGACGAGAATTTATTCTGGTCATGGTGACAGGAAAACTATGTGGACTATAACAATGTAAGAAAAATTAATAAAAAGAGAAAAAATGAGAATTTGTATGCTAGTGCAATGTGATGTCTTCTCCCTGTATGCTTATATACACGCATATATACATATGCATACACATACACACATACAAATAACATTTAATGCAGTGCCTGATGTCAATACTCAACAAAAGCTCATCATTATTGTATCTACAAAATGTAAAGTTCTTAAATATTGTTACCCCATCACTCATGCTGGCTAGATTAATACTAATAATAGGCTAACTAGTTTCATTGAAGAAACTAATATCCCCAGGGACCAGGCAGGAGATGGCTTTTATTTTCTTTTATAAATGCAATCTTTAAGCAACCCCTTTTTGATTGCTGAGTAATATTCCATTGTGTATATGGACCACATCTTCATGATCCATTCACCTAGGGGGCTTCTAGGGGATTACAAACAAGATGAAAAAATGCACAAAATGAAGAATTATGTAAATTAAATCAATCTATAAATTTAAATAATATAAATAAATATCCCCTTTGACAGCATCTAGCTGGCAGATACCTTTGTTGCCTTCCCTGTTGAGAATAAGACCCAGGCTAGAGGTTAGGACTCACTTCAGATGTCATAAAGCTAATAATGCACATCTAATACTGGAACTCTCATAGCCTCACTTAGCCTGACCCTGGGCTTCTGCACTTGTACCCCTCACCTTGACCTCTGGAAAGTATCCCCAACTTCCTGGGAGGTTCTCTTTGTAGCCCATCCCTCTAGATCCCAGCACTCCCCACAAAGCTGAATCCTAATCTCAAATTGTCCAGTGAATTCAAGCATCTTGCTTAAATAGGCTCCATGCGGTTGGAGTGGGGTTAAGGGATGACTCTGGAGATCTTAACCTACTGGAAAGGGTTCTGGGCACCCACAAGGTGACAGCCCTTGGCTGCTGTCCTGTGATGCAGAGATGTGGTGCTCAGAACCCACAGTTCTCAGCTTTGGGCTGATAGGCATAAAGATCTCTGGCAACAGGAAACACCCCCTGTTATATCTTGTTATATCTAGGGGGTCAATTGAAAAGGATTTTTTTTTTCTACGAGTAAATGAGGCTCCTTCTTGATAGCCCACTGAAGAGAGAAGCTACACGTCTCTGATTTCCTGTGTAAGTCAGCAAGGAAGAGAAGGGAAGGAAGGGAGAGGATGAGAAGGGAGGGGAGGAAAAGTCTTAAGGACTTCCCCCTCTTATAAAGTCCATCCCTGTCATGTTTTCGCTGCCTAGAAAGTTTCACCCAACAAGTACTAAACCATTACATGGGTAAAAAGCTCTGCCCATCTTGCTGGCCTGTCCCTGGTCTGTGTGATCAGGCATGGCTTTGGGGCTTTAACACAGTTCATGTGCTCACGTGCACCAAGCTAGGTGCTCTCTGAGAAGCTCCAAACCAGGAGCATCATTCATTCATTCATTCATTCATCCCACACACTTTGACTCTTTACTCTGTGCTCATGTTAGAGGCTAACATGGTGATTAAGATGGATCAGTCCATGTTAGAGCTCATGGAATTCCTATTGTAGCATTAAACTATAAAGCAATAGTGTAAATTAATATAAATCATCACTAGCAAACCATCAAGTTGTTACTACAGAGAATCGTTTCAAGATTAATTTCACCTGTGATTATAGGGGATAATTCAAGTTGAAAGAGGAAGAAGAAATGGAGTTGCCCAGTGACCAGCAGGGACGGGGGGCTCTAAGGCATCGGGTACAATGTCGGTAAGAGCCTGAGAAGGATTTTACGTGTTACCTGCTGCAGAAATGGAAGGACCTGTGAAGAACCTATGAGTATTTCCACCAGGGACACCTGGTGATATGTGACAGCTATGGAGAAGGCCAGGCTGGGCACGTTCACATGACCATGGTAAGGAATTTGTAATTCTCAACATCATGGAAAACCAGAGCAGGGTTTGGAAGAGGAGATGGCCTCACCCTGCTGTAAGACATTGTGGAGTATCTAATGGTGGCCCCTCAAAAGATACATTGGAGACCTATCCCCAGAACCCAAGACTGGTCTTATGGGTGGGGAAGGATCTTTGGAACCAAGAGGTAATGAAGTTAACAATTGCAAGATTGGGGTATACAGCCACAGCCAACGAATGCCTGGAGCCACCGGAAGCTTGGAAAGCAGACCAGTGTGTCCTGTGGGGCTTTGGAGGATGCATGGTCCGGCTTCCCTGGAGCCACCTCAGATGCTGATGAAGTGTATTATCTGGGCAAGCAATTTTGAGCTGAACTACAGGAGGTTAGAATAGAGAATTTATAAAAGACTTTTCCACGTTCACCACTGTATCTCTATCTTATCCAAATAGAATTAAGAAACTTTTGATGCATAGGGCCTCCCTGGTGGCGCAAAGGGTTAAAGTGCAGCACTATAAAGCATTCCATAGCCACTTCAGCACAAGTTCGATCCCAGGCCAGGGAGGTTGACCCGCATGGTGCAGCAGACCTCTCCTGTTTCTCCTGCTGCTCCCTTCAGCAGTGTATTTCAGTCGATCTGCCTGTTTGTTCCCTAATCTGTCTGTGGTGAATCCTCTCGTCGCCCCCTACCCCCATACCTCTGGCCTATACCCCAGCTCTTGAATGCATAAGTAAATAAATCATAAAAAACTACTTTTGATGTATAATCTGCCTTCTGCCATATTCCTGGTCAATTATAAGATAACTCATCTTCTCTAGGACGTTGATAATCTTGCCCATGATCACACTGGGTGTATGGTTTATGCAGGGGTGAGCATGTGTGTTATCTGTACATTCTGATAGGATTTGAAGAAAGGACACCAGCATTTTCCTTCTCTTTGACCAGTAGACAGGCTTCCTCCCAGGAAACACTCTTCAGAAGATAGCAGAGGACAAAGGACATGGGGCTGAACAGTGAGAGTGGAGATCTCCCCAGCATCGTCCCTCTGTCCAACACTCCATGCGTCCCTGAGGCCTACTGTTCTTTTGCTGTGATGCTCTTCCTTCCCCTCTGCCTCTTCAAGCAAAATCCAGGTTGATGACTGAATTGAAATCTGTAATGAAAAGAATCCAAGCAAATGAGCTCAGGCCACTGCATGAAGGAGGGGGTGAAGGAGGGAGAGGGCGCCATGAGGGCACTGGGTGAGGATGATACTATAGAAAGAGGAGGTTTGGTTCCCAGCTTGTTGCCATAGGCAGAGAATCTCCTTACAGTCTGCTGTCTTCACAAAGATGGTTTTTGCTTCACCCAAGAGTCATTTCTGTCAGCTTGCCATCTCCGGCCCAGGGCTGAGTCCCACAGTCACATAAAAGGCATGCCAGAACTCGAGGATTCCCCATCCTGGAAACAAATCTAAAGCTGTTGCATCCTGTGGTCAAAGCACAGACCAAAAAAATGCTGCCCGGTCACCGCCTCTCATTCTCTTCAGGCCACTGGACACAGTCTTTGCCAGCTCCAAATTCACTTTTTGTCCAGAGACTCAATACACCTATTGAAAGGGTGTCCAGGAATAACCTTTCCTCTGTCCCCTTCTGGTGCTGCCAGGCAGAGAGCCCAGCAGACTGTTCTTTGAGCTGAGCCCCAGCCAGGGAGGACCAGGCCGCAGGGGGATCCCCTCATCTGCATTCGCCTCCTCTGCATCCTTGTCCTCTGTCCCCATTACTTAGTGTCCCCTGTATGCAGCACCCTGCCGACTACTAGAGAAACAGGATAAAGAGGAGAGGAATTTCCAGTCACTGTAGGATTTTCAAATAGAAGCATCCAGAAATCGTGTGCAGATGAACGATTCCAGTCACCGGGTACCACTAACGGGCATCTCAGTTCTGCCCACAGCCTGTAGATAAACTGTTTTCACTATCCAGTGTCTTGTTTGCTTGCTCGTTTGTGTTTGGGATGAGTTTCTCCTTCTCACTCATTTTATCTCCTGTCACCCCCTCTTCTCTCTCTAATATCCAGTCCCTCCCCATTTTAGTGTGATGGGCGTACCTTTATTCATAGTCATATAAATATATACAAATCTTTTCAAGCCTGCATCAGGACATTCCTTCTTGTATTTTTTTTTAATGGATTCAGTTAAAAAATGGGTTCATACTGTACATACTTCCTTAGTGCTTGTTTTTTCACTTCATGATGCATCCTAAATAGTCCCCCAAGAAAGCAAACGTACTCCTGACTCACTTGCGGTGACAGATGCATCACACCGCACGGTTCTGTATGCCTTGACTTAATCCTTAATGTACTAGGGATCACTGAGTCGCTTCCGCTAACAAATACTGCCACTGTGAAGAGCTTGCCATAAAAGCCCTCGTTCCTACATCCTGACATGTGGAGTTTATGTTCTCTAGAACAGCCTCTTGGAGTGGTGTTCCTGAGTCATGTGTTCTAGATAAAACAGATGTTGCTGGCCCTACGTGGTGGCACAGTGGTGTAGGACGCAGCACTGCAAGCGAGCTCATGGCCACTTCAGTATCAGTTCTATCCCTGCCCCAGAGCTGGCCCATATGGTGCGGCAGACCTGCCCTGACCCTCCCACTGCTCCCCTCAGCAATGTACTTCTTCAATTTGCCTGTTCTACTCTCCTCTCTGTCTCTGATGAAGCTTCTCACCACCCCTGCACCTCTGGCTTGTACCCCAGTTCTGTGTGCACAAGTAAATAAATCTTAAAAAAAAAAAAAAAAAAACAGATGTTGCTAGACTGTTTTCCAAAAAGTCTGTGATTCCCATTTCCATTAGCAATAAATGAGAATATCCTCCCCACCTCCCCCTTTCTAGCTGAGCTTTACTGTATTTCTTAACTTTTGGCAAACACCTCATTGCATTTTCCAGAGTAATAGGAAGATTACACACTTTTTCACAAATCTACTGGAACATTTGGATTTTTTGTTCTTCTTTAAATTGCCCACCCTGCCTTTTACCCACTTTTCTTAGAGATGTTAATTTTTTTAAGTAAATATGAGCTCTTCTTTATTGTGGTGCCATCCCTGTGGTATATTTTTCAGTGTCTTCATTTATCATTTGTTTTCTTTTGAAGTATATGTGCTCTAACCTATGATTCTCTTTTCTTTGTTAGATTTAAAAGTTCTCTTTCCTGCCTGAGGAGATCTGATATCTATCTTTTCCTCTAAACTCTTTTTAATCGTTTTTTTTT
>NW_004567138.1:5748382-5768557 GCF_000260355.1 Condylura cristata
CTGTGCCACCAGGGAGGGCCTGAATAATTTTTGATATACACAAAATCTTAGTCTCCTCATCTTCTCCATAACTTTCTTGGGTAAACATACAATGTCACAGGTGTTCCTACATGGTATTTCCTGTTACTATCTGCTTCTGTCAAATTGAAGGTGAAGCATTCAGGCACTCATATCAGTACCTTGCTTTCTAGCAGGAAAGAGATCGCAGGTTTATAAAGCAGGTGCAAAATTTAGGGACCCAGAAATGAACTTCCTGGAAATGTCTGGCTGAGAGTCATCCAGTATGCAAAGTGTTGCATCATAGATCCAAGTGTAAATAACCTTTTGCCTTTACACTTACTAGAAAAATTGGGGAATGACAAATATACTGGATCATAGTCCACACCATAAAGCAAGCAGACAGCTGGGTTCTAAGCAGAGCAAGGAGCCAGAGCATAAGTGGGGATAAGTTTGAGGAGTTTTGAAAGGTGAGGAGGATGAGGGATTCACTTAGTTTATGTTCCACCAGTAACACTTCAGAACCTTTGAAAAGATGTCCAAACTGAGTTCTGTTTCTTTACTGACAAAACAAGATGGTGTCCCTGGTATCTTTAAATGGAGCGGTACATACGTTAACAGAGTACGTAAACATGCAGGCCACGCCATCCCTCAAAATGGGTGAAAAGTCCAGGCTCAATCATTCCTTGAATTTGTTGAAGCTTTCTTGGTTTCCTCCTGTTTACATTTTAGATCAAAATAGTGCTGATCTCACAAGGATCTATGAATTCTATGTACTGATACATACAAAATGATTGGAATAGCACCTAGCAAGTAGAAAGTAACAAAGTTAGTTATTACTATAGTTATATCTGGAGACATTGTCCCCCCACTATTTTTCTATTTGGTGGGGAGAGAAATGTTGAGTAGGTGGGATTCTGGGACCCACCTCTACTTTACACAGGAGGGTTACTTACCTAATAGGGGTTCTTTGAATTGAGACTACAAAAATAGCCTAAAGGCCAATGAGTAGAATGATCACAAACATTACTTCCAGTTCTAATGCATCAACTATCAGTCTCCATCATGCCCAGTGTTCCCCCAACCCCCAAACCCCCTGTGACGACTATAATGTTGGTCTGAACTATGTTATCAAATCACCATATTATCATGATAATCCATTCAATAACAGCAACTCTGTAGTCTTTGGATGTCTCCTTCACCTCCCAGGAGTTGAGTTATGCTTTAACTTCATCAGTGGCAGAAATATTGGACATTTAATTTTAACTTATCCATACATAGTCCAAAAAAATATTAACAATAAAAAACTTACAGTGCCAGATGTTGTTGTACAAGACACAAAATCTAGAAGACATATATCTTTAATTTTTACAACCCACCAAGGTAGGAAGAAATTGCTATACAAAGAGATGCAGTGACCCCTATGTTTATTGCAGCACAATTTACAATAGGTAAGCAATGGAAGCAACCCAAATGACCAAAAACTAGATGACTGGATCAAGAAGATGGGATATGTTTACCCAGTGGAATATTACTCAGCAATCAAAAAGGGTAAACTCAAGCCCTTCACAGCAACATGGATGGAGCTGAAGGGGATTATGCTCAGTGAAATAAGCCATAAAGAAAAAGAAAAATATTGAATGGTGTCACTTATAAGAGGAATGTAGAAGAACCATAAAAGGAATCAGGGAAAAAAATAACTGTAATAAAATCAAAATCAAAATCATCAGACGACTATAGATCAGAGACATTCTACTGAACAAAAATGAAGGATGATATAAGAGTATATGTTTTAAATAAAAAGTTAAAAAAAAAATAAGAGGTGCAGTGAGTGGGCTGAGCCACACATCTGTTAGGTGATGGAACAGAGACTTGAATCCAGGCAATAGGACTCCAGCATCATAGCTTCATCATCCTGTTTCTTCCAGCTTTGACTGTATCTTTTAAGAACTATTCTCCCCATATATGTTTTGATGAGTTAGTTTTATAGATAAGTTTCATCACGGCACATTTGTTTCCAAAAATCTCTAGCATAATTAGTCATAGCATAGCTTTCACATCTTTTTATTGCCAAATATTTGTTCTCTTTATTGCTATGTCTATAAGTAAATAGCAGGACGTGCACATCAGAAATGAAATAAATGATTTAGCACTGACAACTTTCACAAACACGTGAAAGCCCTAATTTTTTTTTAAAGATTTGTTTATTAATGTATACAGAACTGGTATACAGGCCAGAGATGGAGGGGCAGTGAGAGGATTCACCAGAGACAGAGTGGGGAGCAGAACAGGCAGATCGAAGTAGTACACTGCTGAAGGGAGCAGTGGGCTGGTCAGGAAAGGTCTCCTGAGCCATGTTAATCACCTCCTGGTCGAGGATGGAACTGGAGCTGAAATGGCTTTAGCTTCTTAATGCTGTGCTTTAACCCGCTGCGCCACCAGGGAGGATCCCCAGCCCTAATTTTTATGTCCTAAAGTTCAATGGAACAAATTCCAGTAGTTCTGAGCCTTGAGACTGATAGTAGTCAAAGTAAAACCATGATTTTAATGTTGGGGGTTTTCAATGTGGACTCCTTTTAAATAATTTTTTTTTTTACTGAAATCACATTGCATTTTAATAACATACAATTGTCAGGCATGCATCATTATAAATCAGTGTCTGCAAAAATCACATTAAGATCACCACTATCACCTAGGTGTAAAAAAAAAGAAAGAAACAAATCTGGAGAAGACCAGAGGCCCAATTCAGGACCTAGTAAGACAACCCAGTTGCCCAACAAGATTATCAAGGGAACTCAGGATTTTCTGACAGAAGCAGGTAAGAGCACCACTGTTAGCCTTTGAGGGAAGGACTTTTAAATGTACCTACCTTCCAAAAGAATACTCAGTGGCTGGCCCCTATAAGTACATTTCATGACCAAAATGTATCAATTTGATGGAGACAAGTTAGGAAGAAAACTATATTTAGATATTTTGATCTGCCAGCTCTGTTAAGTGCTCGAAATCCAGATGATCCATTAGCAGATGATGTTAGGAAGCAGTGGAAGACCAAGGAAACTCAAGCCATAGAAACAGCTGGAGCGTGGACCAGGCTCCCCGCCATGAATAATATTTAAGTCACTCTGATCACTACATGTTCGTTGCTTCTTCTGTTCTGCCAAGACTTCTTCCTTCTTTGTTTGCATTTTAAGGACATAGTCGAAGAAACCTCACAGGATAAAAGCTCAGAGATCTTCAGTGTCCTTGTGATTAAATGCACATTAGTAAATCTCTGTCTTGTCCCAAGTCACTGTTGTAAAGCATGAGCAGAGGCTGGAAGTATCTGGATTGTTGCCAGATATTTAAAAGCAGTGGCCCTCTGCTTTTATTTTATTTTATTTTATTTTCTGCTTTTATTTTATTTCCCCCACCCTGGTTTAAGAGTAAAGCACTGTGAACCAACTTACTTAACAGGGTTAGCTGCAGGAGGCTGTGGTTTTTTTCTTTCTTATTTTTTCAAGGGAGAGAGGTATTTTTATTTTTAATTTCATGGTTCCTTTCCCCATTTTGTGATGATTTAATTGCATTGGTTAAAATCACCACACCAGTGGCCCTCCCTGGTGACGCAGCGGGTTAAAGCACTGCACTGAGAAGCTAAAGCCACTTCCGCACGAGTTCGATTCCCGCCTGCCCCGGAGGAGACCACATGGCGTGGCAGACCTCTCCTGACCCGCCCGCTGCTCCCCTCAGCAGTGTACTTCGTCGATCTGCCTGTTCTGCTCCCCACTCTGTCTCTGGTGAAGCCTCTCACCTCCCCTGAGCCTCTGGCCTGTACCCCCTTCTGTATGTACAAATAAATAAATCTTTAAAAAAAAAAAAAAACCACACCAGTTTCTTAGAATATGTTCTTTACTCAAGTTTAACTTTATTTAGACACTGTATATAGATGACAAATTTGGTTGCTTTAAACAAATGGCATTCGTAAGCAGGTAGCACAACTCTCACTAACTACATTTTTTTTTTAAAGATTTATCTATTTATGCATGCAGATCTGGGGTACAGGCCAGAGGTGCAGGGGTAGTGAGGGGATTTACCAGAGACAGAGTGGGCAGCAGAACAGGCAGATTGACAAAGTGAGCGGGCCAGGAGAGGTCTGCGATGCCATGTGATTCTCCTTCCAGGGCAGATGGGGATCGAACTCATGCTGAAGTGGCTTTAGTTTCTTAGTGCTGTGCTTTAACCTGCTGCACCTCACTAACTACATTTTGACTTTGCTGTCCAGGATACACTCCTTCCTTCTAGAGAAAGCATATGGCCATTTTGGATGGTTTGCCTGGAAATAGACATTCTAATATTTTCTGCAAAATTCTGATATTGTATTATGTTAAAGATACATCTTTTAATTACTATGTTAATGATATTAAATATACAATGAAACCTATTAATGTTATTAAGGCTAAAAATAGAGGCTGGTGAATCTCATAACTAACAACATCATGACTCATGTGGTCATAAAAAGCCCAACCAATAAACTTACTGTTTTATTCTTAATGATCAGCCATTTAAAAATAACAGTAGGTTTGCCTTTCATGCTTGAATTTTGTGTTCTAGCTAGTTCATTGTATGAGCCAGTGTGAATGATACACTTTCTTATCAAATCCAGTCTCTTGAAAGCTCTACAAACTTCTAGGAGACAGTACCCAGCCCAGGATTGAATTCTCCCAGTGACAGAAAAGTCACTAGCATCTTGATTACTAGCTTCAACTAGTTTTCCTTTCTTGAATTTGCTACCTAGGGTTTAAAAGTATGTGTATTCTTTTTCCCACATGAGTTTCTGCATGGGCGGTACCAAAAGGTGGTAGCAATATTTACACCTAAGCTGAAAAAAATTGATGGGGCTTGTTTAAATTTAATTTGTTGTAATGTCTTAGAAGGCCAGAATATGAGGCAATTAGCTCATGAAAAATCACCAAAAATCCATTAAAGCCCATGAACAGCCACAAAAGCTTTATGTGTCTCGAAATGTGGCATATCTGGTTTGTTTTGTTATATGTAGTTCCTAATATCTTCTCTGTGTTTCGGGCTTGTGTCCTTATTTTTCCTGAGTCATTCTCTTTCTCTACTGTATTTTCTTCCTCTCTTCCTATATTCATTCTTGAAGTTTTTTTTTTAGGCAACTAAAATTTCAAATTAAATTTTAGTGTCTTGTACTTAGTCAATAAAGTTTAGGGAGCCCTATCTTAGCATATGACTTACTCTTCTTTAAACTAAAGAAGTAAATATTAAAAGGTTAAAACAAAAACAGACATTTATATTTGCCTTTGTTTGTAATTATATAAAGAAATCCTAGAAATATACCTTAAAACCAGTTTGAAAGATAACTACATTAGGTAGGATACAAAACTAAGCAGAGAGATAAGAATGGGAGTTTCCACTGAGTTGTTTATAATATTTGATCATCAGATTAGGAAAATGTGCTAGTTTTCAAAAAATTAAAGAAAAATTTCAAATTAAGTTGTTTCTTTATAACCACACCACACTGCTTTTTCCTTTCCTGGATATGACATAACCCCCAAAAATAGTTTTCTATTCCTCGCATAAATTCTGATTTTATGTAACATGTACAAGCATTTTCAGGAATTAGAGTTGAAAAAAAGAGGAATGTATCTTTCTCCTGATACCAAAATTTGCCAATGTGATGTTACTTTTGCTAAGATATTTGTCTAGGTAAATATACATTACAGTTAGATAAATATTTCCTCCATGGAAGCAATATCTTCAGCATTGCCTAGAAAGTAATCAGTAATTGCTATTAAATTGTAGTTAAATCATTCATGATAGTTAATTTTATGCGTAAACGTGGCTAGGTCACAGTGTCCAGATAGTTGACCAAATATTATTCCAGAAATTTCTGTAAGGATGTCTTTATATGTGATTTACATTTAAAGCAGTGGACTTTGAAAAAAGCAAGTTGTCCTTCATTATATGGGTGGGCCTCATCCAATCAGTTGAAGGTGCAAATAGAACAAAAGACCAACCTCCCCTAAGCCAAAAGAGATTCTGCCAGCAGACTGCAGTTAGACTTCAACTGCATATCAGCCATTCCTGTTGCACAAACAGATTACCTTTAGACATGACCTACAACTCTTTCCTGGGTCCCCAGCCTGCAGCTTCTCCCATCAGACTTTGCACGCACCAAGCCTCTCCAAAAGCACAGGAAGCAATGCCTTCAAAATGATCTCAATCTCCCTCTCTCTCACCCCTGCCATTCCTTCCTTTTTCGCCTCCCTCCCTCTTGTAAGTTCTGTTTCTCTGTGGAACCCTGACTAATCCAGCATACAATTGAATATATTCACTCAACAAACTATGATTGAATACTAGTCATGTTCCAGACACTGTGCTGGTGCTGGGGACAGAAAGATAACTACAGCAGAACCCTGCCATCAGAGAGCTCATGGTTGAGGGAGGATACAGGTTAAAATGTTGGTCAAGTGAATTGCTGTAGGTGTGACCCCATTAACAACAAGAACCCAAGGAAATATGGTTAATTTGGGGGGTGGAAACAGAGTTGCCTAGAGAAAACAACAGCTGGTTGGATCTTTTCTTCCTTTTTGATGGAAGGACTGGACAGCAATGGTCTGCAGTTCCCAAAAGCCTGCCCTGGTGACCTGGATTCACCTGTCCTGCCTGTGCCTATGGCTGGCTAGTCACAGGAGAGCCCTATATACAATGCAGTGGGGCCCATCTGCTGGCCAAGTGGCTGGAGAGGTATTTATGGTAGTTAACTATAGAGTATAAGGATAGAAGATTGCAAAGTGAATACTCTCACCTCTTTTCTGTTTTTCTGGTCTTTTTTCAGCATTAATTAAAAAAAAGTTGATAATTGTCATATCCTTAGATTTATAGAAATCAATTCATACTGTATCAATGCAATATTTATGAAGCATATTTATCAGATATACACATCTAGAAATTCATTAATTTTTGAAGAAAGGCAAATGGCATGTTTTAGTCATTATTCATTTATTAATATTATTAAAGTTTTAAAATGGAAAATAAAACCATCGAGCACTTTCCTTGGCCACAAACTTCTTTTAAATCTACATCACATGTAGGGTAGAGAGTCTACACTTGGTTTGTACTTTGTTAGGTTGTTGTTGGAGATTCCCTTTTATAAGAAATGCACAATAATTTACATCTCTGTAACTTGTGAAAGAAATAATTTTGCCTAAAAGTCTGTCTTCACTATCCAAAATACAAATGCTTTTCCAAATTCAGGTCAGCTTTGTTAATGTAGAAGTGGGATTTGAAGCAGAGTTTAAAAAAAAAAAATGGAGATATCTGAAATGAACTGAAGCCAGTATCATTAAAATGGAGGTGATTCAGGCAAAACAACCAAAAAAAATTTGGAAAACAAAGTGTAAGAGCAAGCTTTGGTGCTCGGTTTTTCAGGATGTAAACTGCCCGCACATAAAACGAAGGAGAAGAAAATATTCCCTGAAACATCCTTTGAGAGTCAAGTGCAATGAGAGCAGGAGACGCACAGTACCCACAGCCAGGCCTTCAGGAGGAAGGAAATAACTCATTGCCAAAATAAAATACCTGCTTCTCAGCGGTCTGTTCCAGACTCTATGAAGAGGCAACTCTGTATAACCGCGAAAAGCCAGACCCACACCTTTCCTCCCCATCCAGCGAGAAGGTGAAATGCACCAACATTCACTTTCTCATTTACACAATGTGCTGCAAATTCTGGAAGAGAAGCAGGTGGACACTGGATAAAGTCTCCCTCAGTGCATGTCGGCACATCTTGTCATTATTGCGGTTATTATTTTTCTAAGACTGAGGCTGTGTGTGTGTGTGTGTGTGTGTGTGTGTTTAATGCTTAACTTTACACAGCACTGAATCTTTTCCACCATTCTCCAAAATGAACTTAACCGCATGAAAATGCTAACAATAAGCAATAAAAACATTTTATAATTTTTCCAGTTTCAAAAAGAAAACACCTGAACATGTGCTAGGTTCAGATTTACAACTTCCTAGCACAGCAGGCACTTCAGGGACCTTTATTTGTTTTCATCTTACAGAATTTAGTATTAGTATAACATGAACATGGCAATATCTATTTTTAGAAGTGCATGTAAATTACCTGCCACAGGCCAGGTGTTTGCTATGAGCTGTTGTCCCCTCTAGATTGATCGCTGCAGGACACCAACGGCTTGGTCTAGTCTCCAGGTCCACCCCCAGACACAGCATTGGACCTCGTGGTCACTCCAGCAGCAGAAGAATCACTGTACCCTCCCATTGCACCTTGGAGGCCGGCATTCTTACCTCCATTTATAGGTGACAAAATAATTTTTGAACAGCTAAATCTAGCTCATCACACAGCAGCTGAGCAATGAGTGACAAGTGACATATGACCACCTTTATTCAAAAAGTCAAATGCTAATGGGATCAGAACCTCCCCTCATTTGCCCTCAATATGAAATGTAATACTCGCCCGGGAGGAATTCCTATTAGTGGCAGCATTCACCTTGAGTGACTGTGGGGCTGTTGTGTGAATAACCTCAGAAGGGAAGAATCCGTGGCCTTCAGTCAGCATCTTGCTGCCCCCAACACCTGTGTAGTCTCAGGGTTTTCACTTTTGTTGATCTCTGAGATCTCACTCACACCAAGTTCAAGTACAGAAATTAGCAAGATTCCTGCTGGGAATGTTTTGACCTCTTTCAACTTCTGAGGCCATCTGGGAGAAATCAAGGATGCTTTGAAGAACAAGACATGGCCAGAGAGGGAGGGGAAGAGGGAGGGAAGAAAGAAGGAGGGAGGGAGGAAGAGAGGCAGGCAGGCAGACAGACAGAGCAGGCAGGCAGTGAGAAGATAGAAAAGGTTGACCCACACAGGGCCAGTGAACCATCTGAAGTCACATCTGCCAGCAGTTGACAGAAATCAACCGAAGCTTACCTGATGTTGATGAAAGTGGAGAAAACTGGACCTCAGAGGAAAGTAAGTGGATTATTGTATCTAGAGAAGAAAAGTGGAAGCGTTATAATCAGTCTCCATTTCCAGGGGCCATAAAAAATGAAAAAAACGGGCTGGGGTGAGAAGAAAACACACATCCTGAAGAGGGAGTATTTCAAATTACCAGGAAGACAATCATTTCATCAGAACTCCAGGGATGCTTAACCTGTTTGGGCTTGTTTGTCTTTGTTTTTGTTTGTTTTGATGGCAGAGTTTTGAAAATCACCCAAGGGGGAAAAAGACTGGGTGACATATGTACACACATTAAAATTAATGGGAATTGAAATTAATGTTGTTATTAGTGAAGTGACCCAGCCAGGGTTTTAATGCCAGTTTCTGGCCGATCGGGCAGGTTTTGGCGGAGGGACATTTGAGTTAAATCATTCTAACGTTTTCTTGTGCCTGAATGAACAGCTTCACACCGGGGACTTATAGATGGTCTCCCCCATGTCACTGCGAGCTCCGCTCACACCAAGACCTAGAAACTGTTGTCCTAGAGAAGTCACCTAGCTGTTGTCAACAGACTTTCCCCTACCTGCATGGGACAGGGAGGGAGGGAGTCGGATGTTCAGAAAGAACAAGACAAGTGGTCCAGTCTGAGGCTCAAATCCCTGCCCTTCCTCTGGGTTGTATGACCTTGAGCAAACTGTATTCCTGCTCCCGAATTCAGTCTCCTTAACTTTAAAATGGGACGATAGCACCAGCCTTGTTGGAGAGCAACAATCGCATGAGTCCAAGCACAAAAAAAGCCAACTGGCAGAGGACAAGCAAATATTGGTGATCTCTCAGTGCACCGCATGTTCTGTTGTCATCCCTAGAGTCTCCGTGATGTGGGGACTGGCCAGGTGGAAGGCAGTGTCCTGCTGGCCCTGGAAGCTTCACTTGTTCTTGAAAATGGGAGTCAAACACCCAGGTTCTGCTGCGCCAATAAAGGGCAATGGGGGTGATGGGGGTGGAGAGACCAAGAGGGCAGGCAAGGCTGTCTTTCTTACGAAAGGCAGTGATTTATGCAAAGTGCACGTAGTTAGAGGTTTAGTAATTAAAAATATCTTCCCCTTTGGGGCTAGGAACCCACTGGGACAAGTTACCCATCCCTGTCCCTTGCTTACCTGGGGTGTTGGAGGAAGCTTGGTGGAACGTGATTTCCATCTACGCCTCTGTTGTACACTTACGAGGCTGCCCAGTCTCGGGTTCACAGCCAACCCACACTTGGATTGTCATTTGCTTCATCGTGGATAGTGAAGCCTCAACTACATTGCTTTCACAGGAAAATCTCAACAATAATTGAGTTGTTGCATCTCTAGGAATGGTTCTTTTGCATCTACCAGGGCCCATCCTCGCCAGTTTTCTGGCCCACATACCAGTATCCCAGAGCTCTTGGGAGATTTCCTAAGTAGAGGCTCCCTAGATATATGTCAAATCCAAATATGCCAATCTCTTAATCAGGGGGAGGCTTCCTATACTTTGTGAGCAAGGGACAACTTGCTAGAACCACCTCAGCAGAGTAGATAGTTGTATTTTCATATTTCGATTAAGCCTGAGGAGGACAACAAAAGATATTTGCATAATCACCAAAACATCTATGTCTGGCTTTATACCTTATCTCTATCCAGTCTGCACAAAAATGCACTCAGCATATGGGGCCTCAGATTCCCTTTGCAGCAATTTTGAGTCTTCCTGCAGAGTCCAATATCCTCAAGCCAACAAGTATTAATAAAGAGTACATATACTGGTGGGGACTGCAGCCTGCCATGTGCATGATTAGGAAACTACCGAGTAAAATCTAAACAAAGGATTGTCAGATACAGCCTGGGAATTTGAACCATCACAGCATGGCACCTTCAGGGGTGCAAGCCTTTAACCACAGTCTGCTAAGCACCCCAGGATGGTGATGCAAGTCATGCCAGCCTTCCTGGTGAATAGCACAGTGAACTCTTTTAAAAAAATAGATAATAGTGAATTATCAAAGATTCACAGTGATACTAACCTGACATGAACTCACATCACAACTTGGTTTCAATTTGGCTCATCTTATCATGTTTCTAGGCAGCCTAATTTGGTTTAGATGTTTATTTTTAATTTGGTTCTGTAGAACACTGTGGGATGAACACATTTCCCAAAGGAAACAAATAATGTCAATTCCAAGGGACTTCACACTTAGCAGCAAAGCATTCTCTAGAATACAAAAGATGATAAAGGAAGCCGAAAATATGCATTTCTTTTTCCTGTGAAAACTCAATGTGGGATGTGCATCAGTCTTTATTCCAGGTTCACAAAGCCCTGGGTGTTCTGAACCCTGTCAGTCTCTCCTGCATTTGTCAGAACGCCTTGGCTTGCCGGCTGCACTCTAGGCACAGTGGTCTTCATCCCGTCATGCAGATGATGCTCCCTTCTACCTCAGGGCCTTTGCACATGTTACTTTATCTGCAGTGTTCTTCATTCTCTCATTCCACCTAATTAACTTCCACTCATCCCAGGGAACTCAACCTAAAAATACTTGTTCTCTAGGAAGCTTTCTCTGCAACAACTGCTGTGAAAGTGTGTGCATATGTAAGTGTATGTGTCTATGTGCACGTGTGTGTGTGTATACATTTGTGTATGTGTGTGCTCTTTTCTGTAGATCTTGGGAATGGAAAGGGAAGAGAAAGGATATTGCCTCTGCTGGCACCTATATTTCTTGCCTCCTTTGCGCTTTTCACATTTTCTATTACACATTTCCTTGTATAGTCGTTCTATTCATATGTCTCATCCACTAATGTCTACATTCTGCAAGGACAGAAATTGTGTCTGTGTGTATTCATTGTTTCTAGGATACTTCCTGGAACATAGGAGAACCTCAAGAACATAGGGCCTTGTTTTATGAATGAATGAATGAATGAATGAGTAAAAATACATGTCAGCATTGTCTGTGCTTTAGAAATCATAATTGTTGTTTGGACCCTCCCTGGTGGTGCAATGGGTTAGGACACAGCACTGCAAGAGAGCCTCAGACGCTTCAGTGCAAGTTTGATCCCCTGCCCTGAGGGTGACCCACATGGCACGGCAGACCTCTCCTGACCTGCCCACTGCTCCCCTCAGCAGTGTACTTTGTCGATCTGCCTGTTCTGTTCACTCTGTCTCTGGTGAATCCTTTCACTGCCCCTGATCCTCTGACTTGTACCCCAGCTCTGTATGTATAAATAAATAAATCTTTTTAAAAATCATAATTGTTGAAGAACAAAGGAGAAGGTGATACTGAACATCCTGGCATAGATAGAGGCAGTGTGACATGATAGCAAGAGGCTATATATATATATATATTATAGAAATATAATCATATATATATATATATTACTATATTTTTGTGCATTTTTCCATCTCAGTTGCAATCCCCTTGGGTTTCCCATCACTAAATCACCCATGTGCCATCACCATAGTCCAAGAGGCTATATATTTTAAAGCAGGAAAATATTTCTGGCTTTGTGATCAGAAGCAACTTATTTAGCCTTTCTGAGCCTTTGTTTCGCCATTAACAAAATTATAATAAGAACAATGTCTACTTGAAAATATTGGTGTGAAAATCAAATAACCTATATGGGAAATGAAAATTGATTGGTTTCTATTAATCTTCTCATCTATTTTGTTTTCAAAGATAAAGTGTGAAATTTGAAATCCACTACCTCCAGGAAGACCAGACTAGCTGGTCAGAGTGAAGAGACCCCCAAACACGTGTAGCATCTCTCCTTACAGCTGAACAAGCAGGCCTTCCACAGAGCAAGACTCAGTGAGGTGTCTAAAGACAGCATGTGCGTCAGGAACAACAGTCCAGGACTGGCGGCCCCTTCATTGAAAGACACTTAGGAACCAGGAGCCCTCTGTAGAGATGAACTCTTGTAGATTGCAACAGCATGTCTCCATTTACCTCCTGGTTTCCCTCTTTCCAAACTAGTGTGTCACTTTGGGAAAAGCTTCAAAATAGCTTTGGAAACTATTTTAAAATAGCATCCAGCAATTCCATTTATTTTAAGTACACAAACAGGCAAAACTAATCTAGGCTATCGGAAATGAGTGCAGTGGTGACTCTCACACACATACACACAGAGTCCTTTCAGCCGTTTACTGCAATCACATGTCTGTTACTCTTTGCACAACTGACCCCACTGTTTTGCACACTCATTTGCCAAAATGCCAAATCAAGACACTTCCCCTGTCTTTACTAAAAGGAATATTATAATAATGTAAGTTACTGAGTTTCTTTCACCTTACCTAGCCCAACCCCCTACACACACACACACACACACACACACACACACACACACACACACACACCTTCTACAACCAATGGCTAAGTAGAAAGTTCTAAAATGTCAGGTGACCCTTGTTACAGACCTATGTGTAGCTGCAAGACTCACGTGAATCCCTGGTGCCCAAAGTGGTCTTTAGAGGTGGGCCACTGGGAGGGAATTAGGTTTAGATGAGATGGTGATGGTAGAGGCCTCCAGGATGGGATTAGTGCCCTAGAGTGCCTTCTCTCTCTTCCCCATCCCCCAGATTCCATGTGTTCTGTATGAGGGCACAGCCACGCAGCCACTACAAGCTAAAAGGGCGTCCTTACTGGCACCCAACCATGTTGGTACTCTAGTAGCACACTTCCAGCCTCCAGAGATGTGAGAAATGCATTTTTGTTCTTGTAAAACCACTCTCAGTACCAAAGACATTCCCTTTCTGATCTCCAGCAGCTTTCCATTTTCCTGAGACCAAAATTCAATCCCTCTCTTCCCTCCCCAATCCCCCACGCCCCAGGCTCTGAGATGGCGCTCTGGCCTTCTGCTGCTACTTGCAGCACTGCCCACATGGCTGACCCTCACACCCACCTCCTTCCTCTTCCTCCCTGGCCTCCAGGTCTTGGCCAGGCCCTCACAACTTCCTGCAGATGCCCTGTCATCCTTCCAGTCGCATGGCACAGGGTCCTCTTTCACCGGCCTTCCCCACTGTCCCCAACAGGAGCTGCTTTATCTGCTTGCTTTCTTTTTATATTCTTTTAAGATTGATTTATTTATGCATATAGAACTGGGGTGCAGGACAGAGGCTCAGAGGCAGTGAGAGGATTCACCAGAGACACAGTGGGGGGCAGAACAGGCAGATCGATGAAGTACACTGCTGAGGGGAGCAGTGGGTGGGTCAGGAGAGGTCTGCTGTGCCATGTGGGTCACCTCCAGGGTGGGGATCGAACTCGCACTGAAGCAGCAGGATGGCCTGTCTGCTTTATTTCTTCAACAGTATTCTCCACTATCATGTTTTCCTTTCTTTTTTTTTGACTTTATAAGAGTATAATTGATGAATAGAAGCTGTATATATTTAGGCCATTCAACTTGATGTTTTTGTACAGTTGATATCCTCTTTTTTTATTTGTATATACTATATATAACATATACATTATATATTATATTTATATTACATCATTGTTCATTTTTGTGCAATATATGCTTTCTCCTTTCACGTGTAGTCCCTGTAAAATTCCCACCACCATTCACCTATGTTCCATCACCATAGTCCCTTGTGTGTTTCCTGTCCCTATTTCAATTCTTCTCCCTCCTCCCCCCTTGCAGAATGCCTCTGATTTATAGTTGCCTGTTAATGTTGTGGGATTTAAAAAATTTATTATTATTGTTATTTGTTTTCCTGACCCCTTATTTGGGTCCCCTATACTCCTCTTCTAAGTGAAACCATCCGATATTTTTCTTCTTCCTTCTGGCTTACTTCACTGAGCCTGATCCCTTCCAGCTCCATCCTTGCTCTGTACATGACACGCAGATACTTTCTTAGGCGTTAGTGTATTTCCCTGCATAGACCTCTTCTTGTGAGAATGTGGGGGTCCCTGAAGTCAGGGACCTTGCTTGTCTTACCATCTGTCCCACCACCACCCCTCTGGTCTGTACCCAGCAGGTGATAGATATGCAGTTGATATTTACTGAACCAGGGAACAACTGAATAAACATACCCTGCTATTCTTGCCTCTGCTTTTTCTCTGTAATCAAGTCCCCACCCTCTATCCACTTTCTTATCTGACACCTCCGTGTCTGAGTCTCTGCCCTAAATATCTCCCCTCCCCTCCCCAGTCTAGTCCTCACCTCCTATTGGTAGGCCAAACCTCCTGCCTGCTACCAGCCCCACCCCCCCACCCCCACCCCGGGAGCTAACTGCTGGCACTGACACCCAGGGCCCACCCTAGTGCCTGTGCTTCGCCAGCCACGGCAGCCCTGCCACTTCCCAGCGCCCACCACCTGCCCTGCTTCCATCCGCCACCTGCCTCTGTGTTCCTCCCCAGCACCCCACCCCCACCTGCCACCTGCACGCTCCCACAGCCTCCGGAAGGCGTGGCCTCTGGCCTGGCCAGCTCAGGCCTGATCCAGAGACTGTAAGGATCCACATGGGGCCAGCTCCATGCTCAATGTCCCTGCACAGCTTCCTTCTCCAATAAATTGGCCTTGTTAGTTTGGAGAAGGCCTCATGCGTCAGGCCATGTGGATGGAAGAGAACTGGCTAGGAGGCAGCTTTGGGCTTTCATGTACTGATTGGTGTCATGACTTTTCCATAAAGTCCATGAAGTCCCATCATTTGTCCTGGGCTGTGGCCTGCTTCAATGGACCGTGGTCTACTCTTCACAGGCCTGACTTCCCCGTTATCCACAGCTTCTCAGCTGTCACTGTATTACTTCCTTCACTAGAAAACTCAGCCATTGAAACATTTATTGCACCTGTGTTCTGTGTTGTGTGTCAGTGGAAGGGTATAGTGATGAGGCAAGATCGTCCCTTCACCCTCCAGCCTCACAGCCTAGTGGGGGCGAAGCAAGTGTAGCAGGAGATGGTTTGCAAACATAATGGGCTGTGCCATCAAAAGGAAGAGATAGATTCCTGCCCACATGATAAAATACAGAGATGAGAGACCACAGGAGGTCACCATCTACAGAAGGAAAATGATATACTGGAAGGGGAGTACCAGTAAGGTGGTGGGGTCAGGACTTCCTGCCACTCCCCAGTGGGTTTCAAACCCCAAGTTTTGTTCCTTGTTGAAAATAGCTGCTCAGTTAACATGCTCTGAATGAATGACTAATGAACCCTTCTTGTTTTTTGTTTTATGATTTATTTTGTTTTCTTTTGCATAGAATAACTGGAGTGTGGACCAAAGGTGTTGGGGAAGTGAGAGGACTCACCAGAGACAGAGTAGGGAGCAGAACAGGCAGATCTACTGAAACATACTGCTGAGGAGAGCAGCAGGCAAGACAGGAGAGGTCTGCTGCACCATGTGGGTCAACTCTCTGGCCGGGGATTAAACTCACACCATGGCCGTGATAGCACTGAGACTTAACCCCTAGGCCACCAGGGAGGCCCATATACAAGAAGAAACTGAGGTTTCCCAAGTTAAATGATTTTTCAAAAGTCATAAAACTGATCAGAACATGATGAAAGCCCAAATCTGCCTCCCAGCCGGTCCTCTTACAACCACAGCCTGACTCACACCGCCTTCTCTTCTCTTCTCTTCAAACTAACCAGGTCAATGTATTTTGCCTCCCTTTCCCTGTCATTGTTATCTTGTTTCAAATATCTTTGGTAATAGAAGGGCAGAATCTCGGGCAATCCTGGGCATTAACATTAAACTTTTCCCACCTTCAAAAAGTTGATTTTAATGCACAGGACATTACGCTGTCATTGAGAATACTGTTTTTATATTTGATTATTAAATATAAGCTCAATACCACCACATATGATGCCACCTTGTTGTAAAGCTCTTACTTTGCTATTCTCCCGTCAAGTTTTCCCTTTTTGGCAGAGTGCCATGGGCTAACTGGCATTTTTTCCAGAAAAGTTCTGTATCTCTGTGATTTACACTGTGATCTGTATATTGCAAGCTTTCAGCTGACACACATAAATAAGCTTTCTCTTGTTTATTTTTACTGTGTTAAAATACCCACAGCATAAAATTGATCATTTTTTAAATGTACAATACAGTAGATTAAAAATATGGGCAGTGTAATACAACCATCACTACTGCCCACCGAGGGAAGTATTTCTTCTTCCCAAACAGAAACTGTACCCATAAACTAGCAATTTCCCATTCTCTTCCCCTTCCAGTTCCTGGAAAAGACCACTGTACTTCCTACTTCTATGAATTTGACCTCTCTAGGTACCTCATATAAATGGAACCATTCAAAAGTTGTCCTGCTTCTGACTTATCCCACTTAGTATAATTCCCTCAAGTGTCCTCCACTTTATAGTATATAGCAAAAGGTATGTCCTTCCTTTTCATGGTAAAGCAATATTCCATTTTTTAATATCCACTTTGCAGTCAGCAGAAGGTTGTTTCCACCTTGGGACTATTTTGAACAAAACTGCTATGAGGAATGTAATACAATTTGTTTGAGTCCCTGCTTTGATTCCATGGGATGCTGGGCCATGTGGCAATTCTAGGTTAACTTTTTGAGGAACCTCCATACTGTTTTCCACAACAGCTGCACCATTTTACATTCATACCATCCATGCACAGGTGTTCCACTTTCTCCACATCATCACCAAGACTGTTCATATTTACTTTTTCTCTTTTTTGTCTTTAATAACTACCATCCTAATAGAGCTGAAGTGGCATCTTATTGTAAGTGCTTTGCTTGCCTGTATGTGTTTGTGTACATGTATACCTATTGCTACAAAGAGAGAGAGCAGCTGACTTTGGGATTGAAAAGACATCTGTCACTAGATCCTGAGCCCTGTCCTCTTAGCAAGGCCAGGACATTAGCTCCCAGAGAGAAGACAAAAGTCTTGATCTCCGCCCAAGGGCTGAGTAAGTTTATGAATCAAGCAGAGAGCTGGCATCTTCCCAAGCCTTTTCAAACTCACTTCCTATAGATTTTCAGAACCTTGGAGGAAGGGAGGAAGCATGGTGGAAAAGATGAGAGGAGGATCTGGGTGCATAGGAATGCCTCTGGGCCCCAGAGGTACACACAGGCCTATTGTAGCTTGGTCAGGGGAAGCAGTGGGCTTCTCTCATTGAGTTCCAGAGCTAATTAGATGGGAGTCAGGGTCCAGCTCAAACTCAGAAGACAGACTCTAATAGTAACAAGGGATAGACCTAGAATCAGGTCAGGAGACCGGGGAGGTCAGAACCTCAGAGATTAGGATCTGGGTGAAGAAGAGGCAAAATAAAGGGAAATAAGGTCAAGAAATGAGGTCCAATTTGGGCTTCTAAATCGGGATCATTTACACAAGAAATTGGAGGCAGTAAAAAATTGCAGCAGTAAGTTTCAAGGCTAAGACCTGGTAAGTGCAGGGAAGCAAATCACCAGCATCACATTGGGGTTCCTAACAATCATAGTTATACTCATGGGGTGTTCCCTTCCACCCAGCTCACAGTCATTCCCACAAGTTCACCTTCTCTTGCCACAGGATGATTAAGGTTCTACCCTCAAATCTTTCCATAGAGCTATTAGGCAAACCTTAACTATTATCCTCATTTCTTCCTTGGAGTTAGCAGCGTAAACAGGGAGTGAGGGGTCAGTCCCCACCCAAGATGGATCTACTTTTACCACCAACCCAGCAGGAGAGCAAAATTATAATGGCTATGGAGGCAATTGGAACCTGGAAAATAATGACTAGAGAGTTTGGGGGCATTGGGCAGCAGGTGGGATTCTAAGATGGCCCTCAAGATGCTCACCTTCAGTCATGTGTGAGCCTTATATAATGCTCCACCCCCAAAGCACAATAGGACCTGGGAATGTGAGGGATTAGCCCCCCTATGCAAAAGGAGATTACCATAAGTGGGTCTCTAATCAGAGGAGGCTTTACAAGAAGCCACAGCAGAGAGACATTCTCCCCCTGACCTGGAAGCTGAATGACCAGTAAGGGCCATGGGCCAAAGAACTGCACAAAAGCTCTGGAAGCTGAGCATATTCACTTACCATGAGACAGCAGAAAACCAGGACCTTGGTCTTAAACTGCAAAGAAGTGAATTGCACAAAACCCTGAATGCACTTGGAATAGGATCCGAGCCTCAGTGGATTCCAGCCACTGAGACCCTGAGCTAAAGGCCCAGCTCCTCCCTGCCTGCCTGGGTTTCTGACCCACAGCAGCGATGGCTAAATTTACAGTAATCTGTTCAGTAGCGATAACGAATCCATCTTGCCTACCTGGCGAGGCACCTAGGCAGTGGGTAAAACCAGCTTCTTGATTTGCATTCTGTAATGTGGATCAATAGGTCAGGAATCTCTTCATAGATCACAGACCCACGTGAGGCCTGGGAGGGCATCCCATCCGGGCCTAAGAGCAGTCCTCCAAGTGACTGGCAGTGGCCAGGCTGCTCATTCTCACAAACACCCTACCTGGAAGTAGTTCTGTTATAGGTCAGGGAGAGAGGGGCACCTGAAGCCCCAAACCTGCCTGCTCTAAGTGGGTTCTGCCATCTACCGCATCAAGACAAAACATATAAAACTTTAATGAAAAAGGGACTTTAATACAGTGAGTCTACAATACAGAAGACAAAGAAGATAATGTCTAAATCAAACACCTGAAGTTACCCACCCCCTCATGGGCAAAAGACCACCCAAAAGGGATTGGCCCAAAGCAAGGCCTGAAAGCTGCCGCAAGACTAAAGCACCTTCTGGCCAGGACCCATGGAAAAGGGTCAGAAATAGCCAGACAAATCTGGGAGGAAAAGAACAAAATCAAAATCAATATAAACACTGCCATGGTCACCTTCCTGCAGGTCTCTCACCCACATCTGCTTTAACCAGTCCAAGGTCAAGAAACAAGCATGGTTTCTTCATCACATGCTTGCTGCTCCATGTGGCTCCCTCAGGTCTCTCTGTTCTCCATCCTGCTTCCTTCTTCTTTCTCCTCTTTTTCACTCCTCAGCTCCACCCTCCTTCTGGCTGGGGCAGGGAACCTGGAACTTCCCCTTTTCCTAGGGAGCATCCTGTCACAGTACTGCTACAATTGAGCCAAGGATTTTGAGCACTGGAAGTCGCAGGGTCTTGATCATGTTCTTTGGAAGCCCCCAATCAACACAGGAGGAAACTGAGGCATGGGGGGATGAGGAACTTTGCAGTGTTCTTTCCAAGGAACCAAGTCTTATGAAAACCCCATGGCCACAATATAGTGGTCACTGGCTGACCACGACTTTAAGCCCTCCTTTACAGGAACACTAAAGGAGAAAGAC
>NW_004567138.1:5768737-5769681 GCF_000260355.1 Condylura cristata
TGTGTGTGTGTGTGTGTGTGTGTGTGTGTGTAGCCTGTCAGAGCCTCATTTTCCACGAGGCGAGTCTCCCCTAACTGATAACACCCTAAATAACAGGTGAGTGACTCCTGGCAGGAAGGAGATTGTCTGACCTCATTGTTTGCCTTTTCCCCCCCTCTTTGTTCTTCACAAATAAAGGTTTTTTAATAAACTGAAAGGTCCTCCGCTCTTGCCTGATGATAAAATGAAAGGAACCAGTGAGGTATGGTACAACGTGGCAGCAAAAAAGGAGAAGCTCATCAGAAAATAACAAAGGTGCAAGTTAAAGATAAGGCAGCTGTCAGAGATTAATCCTGTCTGCTTGATTGTTTTCTTTAATACCAAAGCCTGCAATAGCAAGCGATAAGTTTGCTGAGTAATTTGGTTTTTGGTGAGGAAATAAAATTCAGGTAGGCCCCATAATTGATTTCCCTTTCTTTAGTTTCCTAAACATTAAACAACAACAACAACAAAAAGCCTCGCTTTGGCTCCACTCTTTCTTCCAGCTGCTCCTCTAATGCTGTCCCCTTGACCGGGCCCGCCTTCTGTATCCCCCCAAAAATAGTTGAAGGCTGAAGGGAGGGTAGGCGGGAACAAGGAAAGTTCCTCTCTCCCTGGAACATTAGGTGACATTTTCAGGAAATTCTTAAGCTCACATCTGCAAGGATGGAATGAGTTCTTCCCCCCAAAGAGCTGTTCTAGTCCTCACCTCAGTTTTTGAAATAGGATCTTTGCAGAGAAAATTCAGTTCAAATAAGGTCCTTAGGGCGAGACCTGATTCAGTAGGACTGATAGCCTTATAGGAAGGGGGATTTGGATGCAGGTATGCACACAGGGAGAAAGCTACAGAGATGAAGTGGTGATCAGGAAATGAATCTTCAAGCACAAAGACAGAAGTCAAAGATGGTCAGCTAAGCTCTGGATGC
>NW_004567138.1:5769875-5772111 GCF_000260355.1 Condylura cristata
CCGTTCAGGCCACCTAGTTGGTGTCACTGTTAGGACGGTCCTAGCAGAGACTACAGCGCGAACCCCAAATCCACACATGCAGTAGGAGCCCTTGTCTGCAATTTGGCTGTCCAATTAAGCCACTTTATGCTCACTGTTCTTACACCCAGTCCCCAACCAACTCAGGTTCTGACAGCGTTAAGCCAAATAGTAAGAAACCAGCCAAGGACAAGTAAACCTCTCCCTCTTCCTGTGTGTAAGGAAGCCACAGACTTCTCCTCTGTTCGCAAGGGCAGATGTGGACAGGGATGCTTGGGTAGGCGCCCCCCTGCCACTTCTGCTCCCTCAGTGGTTCCCCTTGCCCTTGCTGGTGGCAGCCCAGACAGTGACTTAGTGCCCAGCCTAGATAAAAGCTGCTGTTCAAAAGCCGCAAACGCCAGGCAACAGGCGGTTTTGCCAACTCCTCATCTCCCGGATTTCCAAACTCCATTTAAATTCTTCTAGACAGTGCTCTGCCAGCTTGCATGTGCATAGGCATGAACCTCCTGGGAGTCTTGTTGAAATGCAGACTCTAACTCAAGTCCTGGGCAGGACCACACAGTTGCGTTTCCCGTCAGGTGTCCCTGCTAAAGCTGGACCACTCCTAAAATGCTAAGCTGAGGTCCTGGAGCTATGGAGGGGGAGGAGGAGGGACTTGGGAGGAAAGGAAGCTATGGTTGCCCAGAGGCAAAGCCTTAAGAGGCCACCAAACTCCACAGACTCAGAAATTTCTGGGCTGGGATAACCCCAGGCAGAGTCAGAGGGGAAATACAAAGGGAAGCTTCTGGGGGATCACACTGGGGGGCTCTCAGAAGAGACTTGTGGAGGTGCTGGGAGGTGCTGAGTGTGCACAGGCATTGGGGTGTGTGCCTGCAGGCAGCGCCAGCAGCAACAGAGTCTTATTTATTGTGACAAAATGAACAGCCCCCAGGTTGCTCATCCAGCAGCTAATTTCTCATCTTATCTATTATGTGAATGAGATGGGAAAACAGTTTCCTGTTTCTCACAGATATCACTGACATGAAAGATACTGACGAATTCCCTGGAAGCCTCGCAGCCCCATCCATCCACAGCAGGCTGGTTTCACTGAAGCAGCCAGGACTGTTCCCAGATGGAGAAATGAGTGAATAAGCTTCCTTGCAGATGCTCCCGTGTTAATACCACCTTGGAAAACAGCTGAGGAACTGCCAGGTATTTTTCCGTGCTAGAATCCATGGTAGATATTTCTTAAGGCCCAAGTGATAAACCAGGAGGTGGTTTGGAGGCTGAGAATGTCCATGGCCCATCTGTAAGCTGGCTGTGTGAAAGAGAAAAGTAGCCCCAAGAGGGATGAGGCAACCCCCACCTCCCTCTCCAACCTGTCCTCCCACCCCCTTGATAGCTCCATTGTAATTGTGAGTCCAGGATCACCCGGAGACCCCAAACTATTAAGAGGCATACTCTAAAAAGGGTCCAGCCACCAGCCATCTGCACACACAAAGCCAAAAGAGCAGACTTTGATGGGAGAGATCTTTCACTGTTGTTCAAAGAGTGAGAAAGTGCCAGGATTACCCATGCCTTCCTGAGTAAGTGCCCAGCCAAAGAGGGCAGGCAAGGCCCCAAAGCTTGCTGCACACCTAAGGAAGCTTCCAGCAGGAAACCACAAGAAAGGGGTTAGCAGGTCTCAGGGAGCTAGAACAGAAGTAGAGACCCAAAATTCAAACTGCACCCTATCACCCACCATAAAGTCAAGGTAATGACTGCCATTGCCTCTGCCAAGGACCCACAAGCCTCCCACATGTCACTATCTTGTATCTCTTCAAGTGTCTCTCTTCCTTCCACGTGTCTCTCCCTCTCATTTGTCCCATCTCGGTTTATATATGCACCTATGGTGCCCGAAGGCAACCTTTCCCAACTGCTCCCTTCAGCATGGCATGATGGGAACTGTAGTCCAAGGTGGCTGCGTGTAAATTGGGGTGGGACAGATGGCACCTGTTCACTGCACTGTGACATTCCTCTCCTTTTTATGGAGATGCATCTTTCACACCATCCGCCCCTTTCCACAGCCCCACCTGTGGCAAACCATGCTGGGAGAAATGTGAGGCTCTGATCTGGGAAAGAAAGGGGGATTTGGAGACTCACCGACTGTCAGGAGCTTTGGGATTAACTCTCTTATTATCAATGAGGAAATTGGGGCCCAGGGTAATACACAGATTTTCGAAGGTCATCCAACAAGTCA
>NW_004567138.1:5773216-5791850 GCF_000260355.1 Condylura cristata
GACTGAAATACATTGCTGAGGGGGGCAGTGGGTGAGACAGGGGAGGTCTGCTGGGCCATGTGGGTCACCTTCCTGGCCAGGATCCAGTCATGCTGCAGCGGCTGGTGATAGCTTGATAGTGCTATGTCGTTAAGTCCTGCTCCACTAGGGAGGCCCACTTGTGACCACTGAGACCTAGTACCCTATTAAGGTGGGGAACCTGGAAAGTGTACCGCTGCGTGCACCCATCTGTAGACTACAGGCCCCAACATGCAACATGCCTTGCAGCTCCCACAGAAGATGACACCTGCAGGCATTTCCTCCAGATGTTATTTAAGGTGTTGGGCTGGGATTCTGGGATGTGCTGAAGGCTATCACCATGAAGACACTCTTCACTCTTCCCTCCCTTCTGTGGTTTAGTTTCTGCATAAACCTTATTTGTTGCTAGAATAATTGATGGCTTTTTTGTTTGTTTTTTAACAATAATTTTTTTCTAAGATTTATTTATGCATACAGAACTGAGGTGCATGGACAGTGAGAGGGTTCACCAGAGACAGAGTGGGGAGCAGAACAGGTCAACTGCTGAGGGGAGCAGCGGGTGGGTCAGGAAAGGTCTGCTGCGCCATGTGAGTCACCTCCCTGGGCAGGGATCGAACTCTCCCTGAAGCGGCTGTGGCTCGCTTATCGTGCAGCACCCTAACCTGTTGCACCGCCAAGGAGGGCCAGTTGATTGCTTTTGTTCGCTGTCAATAATCTAAATCTGATGACTCTATGCATTTGAAAGAAGCTTGAGTCATTTATGACATGTATGACAGAGGATAAGTAAAGGAAGGGAAGGAGATAGGCAGAATGGAATAGACATGAAAAAAAGGTTTTTTTTAGCTCTGCCACAGCTGTGTTACAGAATTATTCAACCTCCAAGTCTCAGTTTGCTCAGCTGTAAAATGGAGAAAATAATAATTGGTTCAGGAAGTCCTTGTTACCTGTCAGGAGCTAAATATATACAATTCTTGAAAGTGTTTCTGACCTATATACACAGAAACTGTAGCCGTCATTAGTAATAATTCCATTTCAACTCCATGGTGGGTCTAAAGAAGATTTTCAGTTAGAAGACAGATGAGATGTGAACAATAACCTTCTCCTTGCAGAGTAAAAAAACAAATGTCATGGTTTATAAATAACTCTCCTGGCTAGGGAAGACTATTATCTCTGTCCCCTCCAGGCCAGCCTAGTTTAATCCACTGCCATGGTTTCCTACAAATGTTAAAAGAAGAACAAGGACAAAGATTATACAAGAAAACATGGGGAGGCGTGAATTCAAAAAAGACATTAACTGAACAGGAAAAAGGGAGCAAGAACTAGGTTAAAATTATGCGGAAGACCCTCTAGATAAAAACCAGAGTGAAAAGACAGCTAATTGAAGAATGAGAGAGTTTTCTTAACCAGTGCTAGCTGAGTAAAAATATAATTATCTTTGATTCATGAAGATTGCTACAATATGACTCATTTACCAAAACAGTTACTAGCAGAATTACATTTGTTACTGTGCGCAGACCACGTGGGAGAGAGGGCTGCAGGAAGCACCAAATATGTTTCTACTGCCACAGTGGCACCTTGAAGGAGAATTTTCTTTCCCCATCTGCACTTTCCTGGGGCGTGGCTGGTGCTTTGGTGATTATCAGGAACACCGAGACCTTCTTGAGAGCTGGGAAATGTTGGTGTGACTACTCCCAACTGGGTTCCGTGAGGGTGTCAGCTGTACTGGGCACAGCACCAGCTGGATCTCCAACTTCTCCCTCTCTAGAAGGCGAGCCACGGCTCCTCGCAGCTTGCCCTTGGCTCCCAAGTACAGCAAGCCCATGTTTCTCTCCTGGGAGATTAAAACTGGAAGACATTCTTTATCATTGTTCAGCTGTCTGAGGACTGGAACAAGGGAAATCCAGTATTTCCCCCATTCAGATGTTTTCTCTTTAACTCACCTCAGGCTGGGTGTCCCCATCCATACCCACTCTACCACCCCCATAGCACAGAGCAGGTTAAGACTTCAACCCTTCGACATTGTGTTGCACAGAAAGGGTCAATGCCCCGGGACAGTCAGGATGACACTCTGGGCAGAGGGCATCTTAAGAGTAAAGGGGACCCTAGAGGTATCCTGGCCAGCCTCGTGAAGGACAGCTGTGCTTCTAGGAGGTTCCTGTGTGTGAGTGATGAACAGAGCCATATGTTTTATAAAAATAGAATGGATGGTCCAGAAAGAAGGAAGAAAATGCATTTCTCACATAGTAAAGAGCACTACAGGGAGAAATGTCCAGAAAAAGGCCGCAGCAAACAGGTCTGCAAGTATAAAAGTAATGAAAATAAATACAGTCTACAAGCCTAATGAAGAACATTTCAGAGCAGGTTGAGACCCTAACTGATACAAATGAGGATCATTATCTTCCCGGGGTGCTCCTGTTCAGTGTAGGACAAGAACCGTGCAAATAGAAGGAGATGACCAGGGTTATCATGGTAAAATTATAACCCCACGCCAGACCCAGGCTGCTTAATAAGAAAAGCCATTTTCATCTCTAATCCCAAAGCCACTCGAGGATCCAAAGACTATCCATATAAATGATGCTTGGCTGTCCTCCTCCTATGGTAATTAATGCACTAAGAGCCCCCCCCCCCCGAACTCTCTTCTCCCAGTGTACATACATGCATAAGTATTTCCTTAAGGCCAAGGAGCTAAAGATGATGCCTGAGATGATTCTCTCTCAGGCTGAGTCTGACTACACTTTCGTAAGTGCCTACCATGTGCTAGATTGTTATGTTAAGTATTCCACATGCATCCTTGCCTGTAATCTTATCCACAGATCTAGGTATTATCAGTATCCTCAGTTGCTGAGACAAATAGATCGTTTAATAAATAGATTACCTCCATTCTGACAGACCTCGAACACTTGTAGGATATTGGACTTCTCTGAATTCCATGACAGAACAGAAAGACACAGGAGACTCAGGCCAGCTAATGACCCAGCTCTCCTCTCTTCCCTCCTTGATCCCATTGCATATACAACATGAGACCCCACAGGTACTTCGGTCATCCTTTGAGCCTCGAGATATAGATGCAGTGAGCCACTCATCTTTAGGAGACAGATGGGAGAGGCCCAAACAGCCTGTGGGAGTAGGTCCATGATGACCTTTGTAAGGAATTCTGGGGCTCTGAGTATATAGAGAATATGGAAACTGTTCCCAGCTAAGTGAGGCAGGCTCTGGGTGAACACACCCCCTCCTCTCCACATGCCCTTTGCCCTATAATAAAGAGCCCAGTTGGCAGAGACCAGAATAGTTTTCTCTACAGCACAAATAAAGAGCAGGGACCCCGCTTGCCCAGACGTAGGCATGGACTATTCCTGTAGCCTCCCATTGTCTTGATGAAATTGAAAGCAAGCTAGGGTTATCAGCTGAAACTGAAGTTCAGGGTGCTCCATCCTGAGGGAACAGGGCCTCCTTGTAAGGGTTGTTCTTTTAGCTTCTGAAAAACAGTATCCAAGTCATTTGCCATGAGAACCTCTTTCTTAACTTAAAGCTTAACCACACACAGGCAAGCAAATGCTGCCCGGAATTCCTGATCAACTAGAACTTGCTGGTATCTCTAGATCTTTTTCTCCTCACTGCTAGCCGGAAAGGGCCCATAAAGTTTACTTTATGACAGAAGTGTGAATGGGGAGAGGGAAAGTACAGTCCAATCCCACCTCAAAATCAGGGGGCTAGTCAACATAATTTCAGCTCGGGAGACCCCTGCTAGAAAATAGGTCACCTTAGAAAGAGATCTGTTGCTGGGGATGGCTGAAGGGCCGAGGTACAGGAAGATCCTCTCTTCTGCCTTAAAGGCAAGTCTGAGTTCAGATGACAGCAGTGACCAGCAGAGAGGACAACAGAAGGTAAATGTCCAAAGAGCATTAAAAAAATAATAACCGGCCCTCCCCAGTGGTACAACGGTTAGGACTCAGCACTGCAAGCTGGCCGCAGCTGCTTCAGTGTGGTTCCATTGCTGGCCGGGAGGTGACCACATGGCGTGGCAGACCTCTCCTTACCCACCCGCTGCTCCGCTCAACAGTGTACTTCATTGATCTGCCTGTTCTGCTCCCCACTCTGTCTCTGGTGAAGCCTCTCACTGCCTCTGCACCTCTGGCTTGTACCCCAGTTCTGTATGCATAAATAAATAAATAGATCTTTAAATAATAATAAAGGCACCTTAAAATAGTGTCAACTTTCTCTCAAATGAATTGCTTCAAAAAAGAAGACATGCATTAAGTAATGGAGCAACCTCTAAGTACAGTGACATGGTTTTTTAAATATTTTTATACATGTGTAAAAGTTTCCTAAGTCACTTTAAGGTTACTTTAATATATCACCCTGTGTATTATATGTGACTTTGTCTAAAAGGTGCTTTTTAAATATTAGGATTCTAAAGGCCTTTTCTATGATTAATTTCCTCTGATGGCTGCTGAAATCTTATTATCTGTATTTATTACTATGAAAACTAAAATACAGAACAGTTAAGTGACTACCCAGTGAGCAAGCAGCAGAATTGGAAATAGCACCCCATATTTTATTAAATAGTAAATCATGCTATTAAATCATACTTCTTGCTATTTTAGAAGTGCCTCTTTCCATATTAATCTATTTTCAATTCAGTCCCCTATGCTGGCTTTAGGAATGTCTAATTACTCAGCACCTAGCTAGATATTGCATTCTCTTAAATAACTCCATCTCAGAAGTAAGGAAGACAGAACTTGAGAACAAAGTATAGCTCCTGGCACAATGGGCCAGGTATCAATAAAAGGTCCTGGTTTAGAAAAGAGGAGATAAGGGCCCTCCATGGTGCACTCTAACCCTTGCGCAATGGGTTAGAGTGCAGCACTGCAAGCTAGCTGCAGCAAATTCAGTGCCAAGTTTGATCCCTGCCCCGGAGGTGACCCACATGGCGGAGTAGACATCTCCTGACCCGCCCGCTGCTCCCCTGAGCAGTGTACTTCACAGATCTACCTGTTCAGCTCCCCACTCTGTCTCTGGTGAATCCTCTCACTGCCCCTGCACCTCTGGCCTGTACCCCAGTTCTGTATGCATAAATAAATAAATCTTTAAAAAGAAAGAATATATATACATACATATACATATATATATACACACATATAAGAATGCTCAAGAAGTATCGAGATCGCCTATATCCATGATACATGACCTCCTGCTAAATAGCTCTGATGACCCCTTTCCACTTTACGCTCAGTCATAGCAATTCTTATTAATGACCTCATATATAAGTCTATATGTGACATTGGATTTTTCCCACTAAATTCGACTGGCAGTGCTTTTGTTTCCTGGATTTGCGTGCCTGTGCAGCATAGATCAGTGCTTTATTGGGGTTGTTCCATCAGATGTGGCTGATGGAGAAGAAGTGAATACCTGGGATTACCTCCTTGGCCTGGTGAGATTGACGTCCAGCAAAACCAGGGTTACCTTCTTGCTAAGTCCTAAGAGCAAGCATTGAGTGGGGTGAATTGCAAATCTCATGCTCTGGAATCACAAAGCAAAGGAAGGATTGTGCATTATCAAAAGAAAGCAAAACCCCGATCCATTCCCCTCATTTAGATTCTGCTCTGTCTGTGAGTAGGAGGACACTTGTATTTACTGTCAGGCCAAAAAGACTGCCTAGATAAGAAATAAAAATCTTAAGTGAAAAAAATATGAATGTTGATTATATGGGGAACTCCTTCATAGTGAACTTGTACTCAGGGGAAATCTGTTATTGTGAAGTAAAAGGAAAGTCCCAAATAATTATGAAGCTATCCCCGCATAACCGAAGAAAGGAAGTCAATAACAATAAACCAATGTGTGTTGTATCTAAACTAAATGACAAAAGTAGCTTTTTACCATTGCATGCAAATGAGGTCTGGAAAATAGCCTAGTTTACATAATTGCACAGCTGTGGGCAGTCTGGCTTCCAAAATTCAGGCTGCATCTTGATAGCATGTGTCAGACCCATAAAAGGGTTAATTTTGAAAACAGCTACTTTCACGTACAGATGGAGACAGAGTGCCATCATCAATGTTTAATCAATCAATAGGCATTTATTCCTATGATATAAAGTTTACATTATCTTCCATCTGGAGCAAGTGGAGGGATAAGGAAGGGAATCTGTCAAAGGCAAAATTACTTCTTGTTAGCTTTGCCCCTGTAATTTTGGTTCATCTTAGTACATGTTAATGTTTCTTATGACTTAAATAAAGCAACAGAAAGTGATTATACTTTAACCCTCCTGTGAATTTCTCACACACTGGAATCTAAACCCAACAATTTAGACCAAGCTCTGGGATGAGCTGTCAGATCTCTGTCTCATAACATGATCAGATAATTGGCCAGTTACTTTGTCGGTTCTGTTTCTTTACCAATTCTATTAAGCCCTGTAGTTCTAGATTTCTCAACCCTTTTCTTCTTTAGCAACTCTGTTCTCGGTTTTAATTTCCAAGTCTAGGAGGCAGAGTTGTACAACCCAATGAACATGGACTTTAAGTTCAAATAGAGCCACACTGGAATTCCAGCCCCATGGAATCACCTCTATGAGCCCTTCAGCAGGAAATAAGTCTTCGTTTCAGTTTGTTTAGCTCTCCAGCACACGCATATGATTTGACCACATTTAGAAGAGTGTTTGGGGATGGTGTTGGTTGTTTCATGGACTGACACTGATTAACTCATCTGATCAAAGCACAGGATAGGGAAACATCTGTCTTTTTCATTTCTGAAAAGACTAATGAATGAAAAGGGGAAAGAAGATCAACTACACAAATGTGTTTCAGTGATATTGAGAGAGTAGATTGCATTGGATTATTTTGAGTAATTATTTATATATTATTATCTATTGTTAAGTAAGTTTAGTCATTACTCCTACTGGAAAATGAGGAGAAGGGTGATCAGTGAAAATCCAGCCCTTCCTAATGGGAGGATGACGGAGGGAGGCATGATACCACAGATAGCTGCAGAACCTGTGTGCTCTTCCCCACCACAGTCTTTCACCCCGATTTTCTTAGTCAAGAGAGAAGTGGCTAAGAATTTACAAATTCTCACTTGTGCCATTACGTTTCCCCATTCTTACCTACAGTATAAAAGACTGTCAAAGAAAAGGTCTCCAGGCACCACGTACTCTCACTGGCAACCTATTCTGTGCAGAAAGCCTCCAAGTAGGAAGCAGAGAGCTGCCCCCATTGTGTTGAAGTTCCCAGATGAAGGTTATCACTTTACGGTAATACAAAGGCATATTCTCATTGTAGCAGTTTCTATTTAGTTCAAGGCAATGTAGGCAGACTTAAGAATGCAGCATAAAATCGGTATGTACTAATGAATAATGAAAAAAGGTTCACTCCCAAACCAGGCCATCAAATGGAAAGTGTAACTTGATTTCACAATCCAAACCATTGTTCGCCCACCTGTTCTGCTTCTTGCTCTCTGTACATCCGGCTTTTCTGTTCACAAGGCTGCTGAACCACTAAGCAAACCTATCACCAGTAACAAGTTATACCTGCTTCTTGAATGTAACCTAGACTTTGCATCACAATCAAAAATTCTCCAATGGTAAGAATCTCGAGTGCAGATTGTAGATAGTCCATGATTCTTACATCATGAGTTTCTTGCAAGGTTGTCTGCTAGGTATACTCCTAACAGGCACTCAAACTGGGTAAGGTGGGCCAGCCTTGGTTCCACCTCTAATGGATCCTCACAAGTACTCAGTGACCAATCATCAGGACAGAGAATGCAAGAAATAGCACATTTTTCTTGTTTTTCTCTGAGCCAAAGTCAAATTCTAAGTTTCAGTCCCCTTACAAACAGAAAGTCAGTCATTCTAGAAACTTTCCACCTCTGGGCCAAATAAAAACCTCCTGGGATCTTAATCCCTGGATCTAACCCTCAGGACAACCCCACTAATCATGAAACACTGGATGACCCCATCAGGCCCTTTAAATCTGGTGACTCACTTGCTTCTACTCCACTCGCTGGATTCCAGAAGTCTTGAATCAATTAGTGAGAGCATGAGACATGTGTTTGTACCTGTGCTGCTTCTGGGAGGGCTGCCACTGGGGTTCCATGCTTCCCTCTACATGTGAAACTCCTCAATCTCCAGCCTCCAGAATCTGGTGAAGGTTCCCTTGTCTCCTGTCTCAAGTCTCTCAAAAGTACTCCTCCCCCAAGCCCATCTTCTCTGGGGATTCCAAATCTCTTCTAAGCTAAGACATATACAAAAATCAGGGAGCACTTCTCCATTTGAGGCAAGAGAACGTACATCTTGGATTTCTTCTGAGAAAGATGGAAATGACTTTGAGAAAGAAGCAGAGCCAACACCTTTGAAAATTAGCCTGTCCCATTGGTCTCATAGACAAGAATTGCCCTTGAACTGGGAACTGGGTACAACAACCCCTTGGCAGGAGTCATGGAAGCCAGAATTCAGATGGATCTGTTCCAGTAGCAGCAGCTAAGTGTGAGAACTGAGAGACAGACATGGGTGTTTCAGCCAGTGTCCTCGTGTGCCATCACAGACATGGGTGTTTCAGCCAGTGTCCTCCTGTGCCTTCTCACCCTCTCGTCCAGTGGTGCTGGGCACAAGTTCACCTGCGCTAGGAGTAGAAGTAGATTGAATGCCAAAAGCATGGCAAGGTTTGCAAACACAAGACCATCCTGCCTTGGAGCCTAAAATTCAACTGGATATTTGAAAAGAGGTTGTCCATCACTGGCTAAAGGGATGATCAGATCTATGCCAGCTGGGACTTATGAGGAAGAGAAAATCTGGACCACATAAGTGTCATGGCTGACAGCCTGAGGGGTCCTGTGAAGCAGCAGGATAGAAGAAATCATGTTGACCCAGGCAATTGAGAGTCAGGAAACAGACACACTGGAGAAAAACACAGGGCAGCAGCCATGCTCACCACTCAGAGTCTCTGCCAGGGAGCAACATCCAGAGACCCACTGCTGGAGGTCCCCAAAGAGCCCACAGCTCCTGCTGTTCCACCAGCGTGGCAGGCAGAGACCTCTGCTACTGCCCTATCAGTCTGGAATTGCTAAGAAAACTGTAGTTACATTTTAAACCCCAGGAAAAAACCTCTTGACATGATAAGAAAACAAGTTAATCTTCTACAGTGACAAGGTATCTTAGTCTGGTGGTTATGTGATTTGACTGAGACTGAACTTAAGCAAATGTTTATGAAAACAGGAAGCAACGCTTAACAAATTCATTAATTCAATTACAACACGGGGTAGCTCCTCAATAAATGTTTGTTGTTGCTGCTGCCGATGATAATTAAAATCCTGTTTATAGATGGGTCGTGATGTATAATCATTTCATAACTATCTAAGTCCTTATGCTTTGATGAGAACTATCAGGATGTGTAAATATTGACTAAGGCTGAGCCTCACACATGTCATTGAAATTCAAGTTTCTCATCTCCTACCAACTAACAGAAATGAATACACTGGAACCTGGATGCTGGAAGTGCAGGTACGACCCTAGGTCAATACCCTGTTGTCACTTTTCCACATGCTATAGACCATCTGGGCTCCTCTGTTAGAAATTTTGCATGACATTTCTGCTATTTCTTGAACATCAGTGTCTTTCGTGTTATCTTAGTGAAGGTCCTCCCTCTCCCTTCACAAAGTTCCAGGAAGAGTTTGGAGATCAAGAGTTCTAGAAGGTTCTATGGGCCTGTGATACTCCCAAGCCCACCCACTGGTATGTCTTTAGAAGTAAAGAGTAGTAACTTTTACTTTAGGGGACTCCCTCATGTTTAGAATGACCAAAAACTATTATGTTTCTAAATGTCAGCTACAACAAGTAAAAAAGTAACATGCTGAGCTCACTTTGGTTCCTGTCAGGGCCTCCTCCACATGTTGTCCTTATTTTTTCAGCACTCATTTCAAGATTAAATGGATATGGAAACCGCATTCCTTTAGAACCTCCCTCTGTCCATGCCAAAACCTGCCCACCTTACCCATCCTCAAGTAGCTGTTTAATAACTTACCAGCTGGAAGTGAATTATTAGATACTGTTTGTAAAGAAATGGGAGTAGTCAGGTAGCAGCTTTAAAAACCAATCAACCCAAACTCTGATTTTGCCATAAGTTACCCTACAATGCTATCGCCAAACAACACAGGTGAGGTGTTTGTGCTGTAGGACTAGCAGAAAGGCAAGGTAAGCATTACTTCTGTGTGCAGCCGGGGGGTGAGGGGGTCGGCAGGACGATCCCTTTAATGCATGAGTGAGATTTCTAGGGAAGAGCAATGAACATAAAGTGCTTTTCTGCATGTCTGTATGCAAAACCCTCCTTGGGAAGTGTCTGGAAGGCTGGGGGCAGGTAGACAGCATTAGGGTTATTCAAACAGAAATGCAAAGAGAAGCAAAGGGTTTGTATTTAGCTTCTGGCATTCAAAATTGAGAAACACAATAGTTTGAAAGATGTACTTCGTAAAGAGAGGGAGAGAGAAAGCAAATTTTCTGAATTCCTCTGGTAGATGAGGAACCATGCCCAAGGGCTTGGATCTTAGAATTTTTCTCACAATGTAGATAAGATTCCTCTTCTGCGGTTGACAGAGAATTACATTTGTTACCCTAAAGTAGAAAGAGTCTGTGCCACAGGAGATGTTTAGATGGCAGAGTTAAGCCTTTAAGAAAATTTGGAGTTGCCTTTTCTAGGAGGGGATTGCGGGAAGAGAAGCGAGAAGCCAAGAAAGCCAGTTGCAGCATCAAGATTTCCATGGCCCAAGCCTTGTTTGTCTTTAGGCTAAAGTACAACTTCTGGCATATCCAGAAAGGTATGGGTGATCCAGCAAACATGGACTAGTGGCACATTCCCAGGGTGTAGTAGGATCCCCAGGGTATAGCAGGGTTCCCCAGGATGTAGTGGGGCCCCTGGGGTGTAGCGGGGTCCCCAGGGTGTAACAGGGTCCCCAAGGTGTAACAGATCCAGAGTACAGGACCTGTACCCTATCAGCTGAAATGGTTGGTTGAGGCTTCAGCCACTCCCCTTTCCAGTGAACATGTCGGATCTCCCCAGCAACTTTGTACCTTGTACAAGAATGCAGGGGAACAGCACAGACTGGGAAGGGTGATAAAGCCCTCAGGTGGAAGCGTTAAGAAAAGGAGCAAGGGCCCTCCCTGGTGGCGCAGTGGGTTAAAGCACAGCACTAAGAAGCTAAAGCCACTTCAGCATGAGTTCGATCCCCACCCACCCAGGAGGTGACCACATGGCGTGGCAGACCTCTCCTGACCCACCCGCTGCTCCCCTCAGCAGTGTACTTCCACGATCTACCTGTTCTGCTCCACGCTCTGTCTCTGGTGAAGCCTCTCACTGCCCCTGCATCTCTGGCTTGTATCCCAGCTCTTTATGCACAAATAAATAAATCTTTAAAAAAAAGAAAGAAAGAAAGAAAGAAAAGCCTAAACCAGCTACATATATAGAGAGATGATTCTTGGCTGCTAATTTCAAGAGCACAAACTTGCATTCTTTAATCATTATGGTACTGATTTCAAACTGTAAGTTTATGAATCATTTGTAAATTTTTCAAATTGATGAACACATTTAGTAAGACATTTTCACTTCTGTCTGGTCCCATGTTGGGGTCATGCATGACCCCCTCTGGGACAGAGCAGAAAGGCTCTCTCCTGCATTCAGGAATAATACTGAAGTGATTCCAGGGGGAAGCAGGGCCTGAGAAAGGAGGTGGAAGTCAGGGCCCTGTTGGCAAGCAGATACTGAGAGAGAATATGTTAAGGATGAGTTGTCTTTTCCCAGAGGCCGAGAGAGGCAGCCACTGCAGGGAACTGAGGGAAGGAAGGGTGAGGACTCCTGTGGGGGTGTGTGAAGCGGATGGGGCCGTGTGAACAGCCTGGAGAAAACACGTCTGTTGTCTGGCCAAGGAAAAGTGAATTAAGACACAGAGAGGTACAGCAGAAGTACAGAGTTTCAGCTGGAAAGGCAAGGTCACAGATCGCACCTCAATACCAGGAATCCCTCGAAACACATTTTGAAATGTTGATCTTACTCTTTTATTATCATTTGGTGTAAATCCCTTCACTAATTAATATGTAACTCCAGCTTCCATTCATGATCTTTAAAGAATTACATCACACATAAATATTGCTGACCCGAAACAAAAGTAGTCAGAAGAAAGACAAATATTGGGTAGGCTCACTCAGATGAAAACTAGAGAGAGAAAATAAAGGGTCAGAAAAAACAAAGATCAAAGCAAACCCTAGAAATCACTAGAATCCAAATTACCAGAGGTGGGGGAGGGGTGGTAAAGGGCAGAGTGTGGTGGGGGCCCAGTGTACTTGGGGGGGAGGATTGTGGGTACCTTGGTGGTGGGTGAGATGTGACAACAGACATCTGAACAGGTATAATTCTATACCTCTGCTTCATATACAATGTTGTCAACCAATGTCACGCCAATTTAAAATAGAACAAAAGCAATAATAATTTTCCAAAGTTACTTTACGCCAGACCCATCTATACATATAGATATATAGCTTCAAAACCCCATGCTTTCTGCAGGGGGAAATGTTGGAAAATGGGGGCTGGCGAGATAGGGTGAGGTAGAAGAGTATATTAACATTTCCAATTCTTGGAACGGTATTTCCCTATTTTCTATGACAACACTGGACTGATTGTAGTTTCTAAATGTTGGTGTCTGGACAACCTCTCCCTCTTCCCTTGGCTTTATTTTTACTATCAAAGCCCAAATACGTGCCTTACTCTCTTCAGCCTGCTCCTTGGTCCCTACAGCATAAACAAACATTAAGAAACAAGAGAGAAGTTAAATGGAGCCAAGTGTGCATGGTTAAGAATTATCTTCAGGCTCACCAGGATTTTTAGAAAGTAAATAATGTTCACAGTTGTGAGTGGACATCCAATTTAACTACTCTCGATGTACCTACACAGACATTCCCCCCCAAAAGACCACCCCCCTTTCTCAGGCATGGGATGGTGTAGAAAGACTAACCATCTAAAGCTGTCAGCTACATAAATTCATTTCAGCATAAACTCATTTTAGCCTGAAAATCTTGACAGTTTAAATTTGCGTAGAGAAAGAAGGTGGAGAGAGAAAGAAAGACAAAAACACAACAACAATATTCTTCCCTTTAATCTGGTGAAAATAAGGCGGGAGTAAGAGTGTGAGGGACCAAGCTGTTTTGTGCTATGCCTTTGAAAAGAGAACAAAACACAACGTCCTGAGATAAATCATTGGTTTCTGTGGTTTCTGAAGCTACAATCTTCTCACAAATTCTTAAGGAAATGTTGCCACCTTCTGGATAAAAGCTCAAAAAGCAGTCCCCTCAACCTTGACACGCAGATTGTTCATAAATTCATTGATGTGGGGTAGTCAAGGTTTTTGCGTAGACTTCTTTTCATTTTGTCATGATACCTGCACAATATTGATATACCAAAAAAAAAGTCACTATAAATGTGCTAATTATATGCATAACAGAACAGCAAGCCCATTTCACCAATTAAGCAGATTCTTCACAGGAGGAATAATCAATCACACTGACAAAGTTTACCAGATTTTTTAAATCTCACTGACAGATTTTTTAACTCTTACACTACTCGAGAAAGGAGGGATAGATTCTCAGCCAGCATTTTTCTTTATTTTTTAAATTAATATTTATTTCACTTTTAAAAATAGTTTGGTTTGCCAGGTACGTGGCAATTTGGTTTTTCCAACACAGCTGGTATTTTAAAGTCAGCCACAATATTTTGAGCACATAACAATGAAATGCCAAAATTGACATCCTGCTCATCTGTCAAATGTTTATCACCTCCACTTTATCTTTTCTGTAGACCTCCAGCCCCTTAGTCAATTCTCACTGACAAACACCTTTTCCATAAATGGGGCAATTGAAGTGGAATTGTTCATTTATAACCAGCCCTGTTTTTGTCTCTTTGAGGGAAAATAAACAGCAAACTTGGACCCAAGACACAGTACCACAACAGACACCTGAAGCGGTCTCTCTGATGTTTATATGCCCGATGCTACTGTCTCTAACCCCGAGAAGTCTGCAGTTCTAGAAAGTTTAGGCTTCACCTGAGTGGGCACCACAGGACTCATATTCTCCATCTTCTGCAGAGGTAAACATGACCCTTCAGGCACAACCCAGCAGAGCGAGTGGGGGAAGGCGCCAGTCTCTTGGAGAAACTACCTGCTTTCACGAGCAGAAACACGTGGCTGCTGGTAATTGCCAACCTTGCCCACGTGTGTAAATGCCGCCCGTATTTATACAGGGGGGCGAAATCCAATGTGAAACCGTTCATGGAAGTCTTTCCTCCGAGGTTGCTATCAGCCCGCTCTCTGTTTCCACCCTGGGACAGGTGTTCGCGACCCCAGACGCCCAGTGCGAAAGTGGCAACTCTGCTGAACGCTGCCTCAGTTTCTCCCCCACTCAACTTCTTTCTGGTGGAGGGTCCAGCAAGTTCCTCAGCATCTCCGGGAATAAGGTAAGTGCATGGGAAGGCGGGGAGGCAAGTTTCTCTGACCAGGTTATTTTTGTCGTTCACGTTGTCGCTGGCTGAGATAACTGCAAGGCTCACCTGCATGGCAGGTGATCAGGTTGTGTGTGTGGCGACGGGTCCCCTAGTGAATGGCAGGCTGAGGCTCAAAGAGGTACTTGGCTGCTGCCTGCCTCCCTAGAAATCTCAAATTACTAGCTGCTGTGCTGACTTTAAAAGCACAACCTCAAAGGCTATGGAGCTGCCTCTGAGCAGATGCAGCCTCGCTTGGGGAGCTTGAGTGACTGGTGGAAAAAGCACAAAGAGAATGAAGGCGGGACATTGGGAAAGGCTTCTTCTGAGAAAGCTTGGTTTGCACTGGGAAGGCCTTGCTGCAGAAATGCGTTTGGTGCCGATGGTTATCGGGACCAGCGAGTGCTAAATGGATTCAATGTCCCGCACCCACCCAGGATTGACTGTCTAGGCAAATACATTAATCAAGGCAGAGCGGGTGTGCAGAAAGCCGCTGCTCCCAGCAGCCCAAGAGGAGAGCTGAACCTTTCCACAGCCCAGGCTCCCAGGGCGCACTCTGAAGTCTCCTTGCTGAGAGCCTGTGGGCCCCGGGGAGCAGGTGCGGGGAGGATTGACTCTGCCTTTCCCCGAAACGTGCATTTAGAAATCTCTGTATTCACAACTAGCTTTATGTGTCTAAAAAAAGAGGGGTGTGGGATCTTTGGGCCAGAGTTGTTAGAGATGAAGTAAACACACCTCCACACGCACGCACACGCACAAAAGCTTTCAGGGAGAAACAGAAAATAATGTTTAGCAATTACGGCCCACAGCTGCTGCAGTTCGGATGCGCGCGACACAGGTGCGGCCATTATAACAATGAATAGCGCGCATTAAAGGTACCATCCATAGGGGTAATAATCCTAGGGTTGAAAAGGTATTTTCATTTGCAGCCTGATGTTAGGTGGAAAATAAAATAAGGCGTTTCACAGCCAGCCTGATGGCTCAATGGCCACCTGGGAGGCCCAGCCTGAGATGAATCTAGGCCTTAGGCGCCTGCTGACAGGAATCTGGCTGGTTACCTTGGAAGACCACCCAAGCGCTTCCTATCTCTTATAAAAGGCTCCTGAGTGGGGAAACTGAGGCACTGTGTGGTTTATGAAGTTCAACCTAAGCTAATGTAACATCTTTCCCTGTCTGGCACTGGCTGGATACATGGGGGGGGGGGGGGGGGGGAGGAATTGGGTACACAGTATATAGGGGTAGTGGGGTACAGAGTGGGGTACAGAGTGGGGTCCCTATGGATGGGAGGATAAGGTGGCTCCTGGAGGGAAAGAGCCCTGTCTCCGGGGTTCCATCATTACGTCCACCTATCACCTAGAAATGCCTTTCTGTCTGGAGGTAAAATCCAATATAAAACTTTTCCTGGCAGTGTCTCCCCCAAAGCTGTCTGGGGGGTGCCACCACTGTGTCTACCCCACCACCCAGAAATGCCCTTTCCAGGGTCCGGCTCCTAGAACTCGGTGGGCATTCAGCCAACACAGCCAACTCTCTGGCTCACCGGGCCCTTTGCAAGCCCAGCAGTGGTGGGCTCTGTCTCATCATGGTTATGTGCCAGACTTGTCAAGTCTCTAAACTATTTATCCTTGGTGGGAACCATAATTTTCAGGCACATTCTGGGAGTAAGGCAGAATCGGATGGGGAGGAGAGTGAGCTTCCCAACAAGACAAAAGCCCACATCACAGCACCACTCTCCTGGCTCAGTTAACTTGAGCAAACCAGTTAAACACTGAACTGGTGGAATGTGGACTCAGTGGGATCTGCTACCCAGGTCCAGCAAGGACAATTCTAGGCAAACACCAAGCCCAGAGCACAGTGGGTTCTAATAAGAGACAGCTTCAGAGCTTGTTTTTCTCCATATTCATTTTCTTGAGTAGGCCTGTGAATAATGGCTAAGGATTCTAGACACAAAAATGGCAAGTGTATCTGGAGGGAGAGGGTGAAGGTGTGGGAGGGGAGGGGAGGGGAGGGGGAGCAATTTGCATGCTTCTGAGACTCACAGTCGCTTCAGACCAAACATTCAGGCCAGCTGTCCAAGTGAAAAAATTTCACCTCACCTGAATAATTATTCTTATACTGTCTGTCTGTAACAGGTGAAAGTAAGCAATATAGTATGTGTTGTGGGGTACATTTCAAAGATGGGGGGTCCACCAGACCCAGGTGGGTTTGGCCTGGTTGCTGTGGGCTGGGCGTGCTTGCCCAGCAGCCACCCACAGCTGGACATCTGAAGGCACTGGCCTGGCACAGAGAGGCCCCAGGGACAAGGGGGAGACAGCCCTCACCAGGCTGAAAGCAGTCACAGGGGTGGGATAGGTCCCAGCTTACCAAGGAAGTTGGGAACACAGCCCTTTTTGCAGCCCTTAAAAGTGAGGAGAGGATTCAAATTAATTTGAAGCTTCCCAGGAAGCCTGCATAATGAAAACACAGCTCCATCGCGATGCCGGCTGGCACGCTCTGGATCTGGAAGCGCTCACACAGCACAACTCCAGAAAGGTGGGAGGCCACTGGAGGCATCCGCAGCTACCACACTGTGGCCATGGAGGCAGCATCAGGCCTGTGGCAGTGATGATTTTAAAATGTTCTCTGTCAAGTGAACTTGGTCCGCATGGCCTACAGTCCTTGAAGTACTTCCATAGTGTGTTTGTTTATTCAATTATTCATTCAACAAACGTTGTTGATTGCATGGTACACCCTGACACTCTCCCGAGTCCATTAATAAGACATCAGGCCCCGTGTTTAAGAAGCTGGCGGTCAGGCCTAACAGCACGTCGTTACCCAGTTGTGTGTGAAAGTATCTGGCAGAGGAAGAAAGGGGTGCTGCCTGGACATGGAAGAGGGGTGTCTAATCCAGACGGGGGATCAGGAAACTATTTAAAGGAAAAGATTCCTGAATTTAAATTAGACAGGTGGAAACGGTGCCAGAGCAGAAAGCAGAGAGTCCTGGCGATGGTGCAGACTCTGAAGCTGGAAGAGGAAAGGCAGGATAGAACAGTTGTCTGACCCCTCCCCCCATGCTGTGGGTACTCAGGAGTGTGGGATGAGGAGAATTTGAACCATAGTCTAATTATAGATCAATATATAGTGGCAGCCGGACATCATAATCACGACCAATGATCTCTGTTTCCTGATTATACATACCCTTTGGTTGCCCCATCCCATCCTGTGCAAGAATTGACCTGCCAGAAGTCATGAGAGGTGGCTTCTGAGCATAGGTTAGAAAAGATATTGCAGCTTTGCTTGCTCATCATTCTGGGGGCAGCCAGCTACCGTGTCATAAAGTGAGCCTGAGAAGAAACTCACTTGGCAGCTGTCTGAGACCTATGACTAAATCAGCAGACATAGGCCTGGCTACCATGTTGATCACAGCTTCCTGAGACCCTGAGCCAGAATCCCCATCTGAGGTGCGTGAGATAACAAATGTTTGGCTTTTTATGCTGCCAAGTTTTTGACTAGTTTGTTATATAGCAACAGAAAGCTAATATACCTAATCTTGTTTAAAATATATATATATAAAATATATATATGTATATATACACACACATATACACACATATGTGAAAGCAAGTTATGAAGAAACATGGATGCTCATTATAACTTTTTTAATTCTTTAAAGTTTGAATATGCCACATCAATAGATTTTTTTTCTCCATTGCCATCCTTTATACTCCTTTGACCCTTTTTCCTCCCACACTCCAGACCTCAGAAACTTCACTGAGTTTGATAATATGCTAGTTTATAATTTTGTTTTGTCAATTCATTCACTATTATTTCTTTAATCACATATAAAAGGTCCAGTATTTATCTTGGTCTTTCTTACTTAGTTTACTAAGTTCCTTTGAGTCACTTCCCATTTTGTTGCAAATGGTGATTTTTCATCTTCGTTCAGAGCTGCATAGTATTCCATTGTGTGAGCAGATCACATCTTAATCTAGTCCTCTTGTCAGTTAGCAATTCAGTTACTTCTGTGTCCTAGCTATTGTAAATAAAACTTCAGTAAACACTGTGGAGCATATAACTTTAGTTGATGATTTCATCAGATAGATGCCCCAAATTCGAGTACTGTGGTATTTCCACTTTTA
>NW_004567138.1:5792830-5802439 GCF_000260355.1 Condylura cristata
TCACTCTCTAGGGGTCTTTTTAATTTTTATCCTAGTTTCTTTCACTGTATAAAAGCCTTTTTTAATTGGCAGCTGGGAAGTTAAGTCCCAGTTGTTTTTATTTCTCTTGTCATAGGGGTCATGTCTTCACTAATAACTTATCAATGATAACATCAATGTTTTCTTTTTTTCTTTAAAATTTATTTACTTATGCATACAGAACTGGGGTTTAGGTCCAGAGACAGAGTGGGGAGCAGAGCAGGAAGATCCATGAAGTACACTGCTGAGGGGAGCAGCTGGCCCTTCAGGAGAGGTCTGCCATGCCATGTGGATCACCTCCATGTGGATCACCTCCAGGGCAGGGATCGAACTCATGCTGAAAGCGGCTTTAGCTTCTTAGTGCTGTGCTTTAACCCAGGGAGAACCAATGTTTTCTTCTATATGTCGGGAGTTTTATATCTCTTTATGATAGCTCACTCTTTACTCCATTTTTGGAGTCTAGTTTTATGCCTGGCACTAGTGTTCCAACAGCATTTATTTAAAAAAAAAAAAAGCAACAACAACTTCTCCTTTTCCCCATTATTTTGGTCTTGATTCCTTTCTCAAAAATTAGGTGTGTGGTGGGGCCCTCGATGGGCGAAAGCACAGCACTAAGAAGCTAAAGCCACTTCAACATGAGTTCGATCCCCACTCCAGGGGTGGGTGACCCACATGGCAGGACAGATCTCTCCTGACCAGCCCGCTGCTCCCCTCAGCAGTGTATTTCATCACTTGGCCTGTTCTGCACCCCACTCTGTCTCTGGTGAATCCTCTCACCGCCCCTGCACCTCTGGCCTGTACTCCAGTTCTGTATGCATAAATAAATCTTTTTTAAAAAATTAGGTGTTGATATGTTCATGGATTTATTCCTGGAGTTTCAATTCTGTTCCATTAATCCTTGTGTCTGTTTTTATTCCAAGTTCACATTTTATTATTGTTGCTTTAGAGTAATAACCTATTTTTCATACATTAGACTGAATATGTATAGTGATAGTTTCTTACTCATCTTCATTTCAAACCACAAAAAAAAAATTTCCATCTAAAACTCCATGATAATATCAACTAAGGTTTATGTAAACAGCATGAAAAGCTGGCTGTTTGAGGCCTTTTCAAATTACAGGTAAATCCTTTGGAGTATTTTGCATTCTGCGCGCTGTGTGTGTTGCAGGTGGGAGGGGGGAGGGGATTGGACCACACTTCCTCAGCAAAAAATAGCTGCTCAGATAAGTTTGAGGCCAGATAATGGCAAGGCAGTTGTGAGCTGAAGGGCAAGGAAGATGCCCAGAAAGACCCAAGGTATTCTAAACCTGAAGGTTAGAAGAGACCATATTTCCAAAGAAGGACAGTGTATCCGCTTAAAGGGGGTTGAAGTTAGCCTCCCTACTGGCCTGAGAAAAAAAATCAGAAGTCCCATGGGTGTAAAAAAGCATGTTGTGGTGGGCTCTCCTTGGTGGCACAGTGGGTTAAAGCACAGCACTAAGAAGCTAACGTCACTTTCACATGAGTTCGATTCCCACCTGCCTGGGAGGTGACCCACATGGCGTGACAGACCTCTTCTGACCTGCCCGCTGCTCCCCTCAGCAGTGTACTTTGACAGTCTGCCTGTTCTGCTCCCCACTCTGTCTCTGGTGAATTCTCTCACTGCCCCTGCACCCCTGTACCCCAGTTCTGTATGCACAAATAAATATTTGAAAAAAGGTGGTGTAATGTCTCATACAGTGCCTGTTAAAGTTGTCCTGAAGCTGGCTCGCCATGCCAGCCTCCAAGATAACATCAGAAGTGTGAAGCATCTTTCACTACCACACTAAATGCCATATCCCTATGTTATAAATTCCTTAAAATTACATTAAGGTTTGTTTCTCTGCATCTTCACAAATGTTTTCCTAAACAAACACCTTTGTCATCTATTGAAATCAAGGTGATAGCAGCTTTTTGGGGGGGGGGGATTTTTCTTGGAAAACAAAAGGGTTTTAAAGTGTTTGTTTGAGAAACCATCCCCATCAGTAGCTCTGAATGTAGAGTACCTGGCCTCAGGGCGTCACTGTAGCAGAGAATTTGCTGTCCATAGAGAAACCACTGGCACAAGATGCTGCCAACTCACACGCTGTCTCAGCAAGACCTGGACATCCCATCCAGGTCCCTTCGCTGAAAATACCCTCACTGGTGAACACGGAAGTTTTTGATGGAACTTTTGAGTGTGGTTATGGATGATGATGTCCACAAAGGTGGGAAGAGGATCAGTGATACAAATATTAAGCCATGAAACTATTTGCCAGGTGTAGATTTTGTTTTTTTCTAGTTACTATGCTTGGGACAGTCACATTTATCAAATACCTTTGATTTGTTTTACGTCAATTGGCATTTGTCCTAAAGATTTAGAGATACTTGCCTAATTGTTTTCCCCAAAACAGAATCTTTTTTCCTAGACATAAATATGGTATTTATTTTTACTTGTTACAGATATCAGTCATCTCAGAACCCATCATAATGCCTGTTCCAGAGTGTTACAATGCTGTAGCCCAAAGTATATACCCTTCAAATCATTGTCTTCCTTCTTAAGTGGAAGATTTCTAAATCTTTTTAAAAAAGATTTAATTTATGCATACAGAACTGGGGTTCAAGCCCGAAGTGCAGGGGCAGTGAGAAGCTTCACCAGAGACAGAGTGGAGAGCAGAACAGGTTGAATGACAAAGTACACTGCTGAGGGGAGCAGTAGGCAGGTCAGGAGAGGTCTGCCACGCCACGTGGGTCACCTCAAATATTTTTTTTTTAAAGATTTGTTTATGCATGCAAGAACTGGAGTACAGACCAGAGGTGAGGGTTGGGGGGTGAGGGGGGGCAGGTGAGAGGCTTCACCAGAGACAGAGTGGGGAGCAAAACAGGCAGATCGACTAAAATACACTGCTGAGGGGAGCAGCGGGTGAGACCGGAGAGGTCTGCTGCGCCATGTGGGTCAGCTCCCTGGCCGGGGTACAAACTCCATGCTGCAGTGGCTGTGGCTGGAGTCATAGTGACATGCTTTAACCCCTTGAGCAAGAGAGAGGGCACTTTTTAAAATCTCTTCCTACATGGAAGCGCCCCTTTGGTCTGATGCCCGCCATAAAGAACACAAATATGGTGAAACATAGTTAAACCACATAAAACTTGACTAGCGACTTCAGCAACTTCTACTATCATACAAAATATGAATCACTAAGAGTAAGGGACTCATCAGCAATCACGGTCTGTACTGGGTATGGATTTAATAACCAAGTACCTGAAAAGATTAATTTTTCTTTACTATATATAGGATATTTACCAGCTTTGTTAAAAATTCACACCATCACTCACCTAGACACCATTTTCATGTCACTCAAAATTGGTAATTTTATGCCCCCCCCCTTTTTTAAGATTTATTTATTTATACATACAGAGCTGGGGTACAGGCCAGAGGTGCAGGGGTGGTGAGAGGATTCACCAGACACAGAATGGGAGCAGAACAGGCAAATCGATGAAGTTCACTGCTGAGGGGAGTAGCGGGCGGGTCAGGAGAGGTCTGCTGCCAGGTCTGCCAGGCCATGTGGTCACCTCCAGGGCAGGCAGGGATCGAACTCATGCGGAAGTGGCTTTAGCTTCATAGTGCTGTGCTTTAACCTGCTGCGCCATCAGGGAGGGCCTTATGCCCCCTTTTTAAAAAAATTTTTTGACTATATCTTGGAACAACTCTGCTACATAACTTTAAGAGAGAAATGGAAAGTTTGCTTCTTTCCATAAATGGGCTAGTTGTCATCATGGGGGGGGGGGAATCTTGACTGAAGCAGGAAGAGGGGTTTTGCACCAGATTTTATTTATGTTACCTCAGCAACAGCACAGTGATAAAATAAAAGACACAAGAATTGTGGGGCGAGCTATGGGATGTCAGTCACAGGAAGTGGATGGAGGAAGCTGCCCAAGAGCAAGAGTCTGGCCTTTTTATTGATAGAGAAACTGAATATTGGATCTGGGCTTTAGGGAGGGTGAGTCCAATGATGAACTCTTGACCCCACCCATGGCTCTGCTCTTATAAACAAGGCACCCACTGCTCACCCCTGGGGTGCAAAGCACGTCAGTCAGTGGCCCCCTGGCGTTCCTGGTCAAACCTCGGGATGTAACCCATTGGCCTAGAGCGATCAAGCTTTGTACCCTACACCCACACATGTATGTTTGTTTAATTGTATTGTGAATTGAGGGAACTTTGGTTTATAATACGCCATGAGGTGTAGGGGCATAAGAGTAACACCTCATCAAATATGCTACCACCACCAAAGTACCCATAATTCACCAGGTTTCTCTATTTCCCCAATTGTTTATAGAAGCAACACTGTTTTACAACATGTTATTTGTTTTTGGGGTGTAGGTCCAACCCTCTACAAATGTTTTCTCACCAAGCCCACCACCAAAACCCCATGCCCACCACCAGTGGCCTGTTGAACCAAGTTCTCAGGGCATCTAGGACTTACTTTCTCCTTGTAAGGTCCTTGTTATGGCAATCTCCCACAGAAATCAGGCAGCACTCAGAAGGGTAGACACAAGAAGCATATTTGTCACACCAGTGGGCCCAGTGGGCTAGCTCCCAGAAGGCTGAGCCGCGAATTGCAATGAATGGTAAGCTCTGTGCAGTTTGTATGCATAAGCTTGTCACCCCGTCCATCATAGACTTTCTTTATTTTTTGGGAAGGGGATCAAGGTGGCCATGCCTACTACTGTGGGCTACCATCACGCCCCAGGAACATTCTGCTACAGGAAGCAGCAGACTCTAAGCAGCAGACTTAGCAACTTCCTGTGTCATATTGTAGGTGATTCAACTTTTAGCTTAAACAGTTTGTTAAACTCCTTTTTTGTAAAGCAGATTTAGCAATACAGTGATCTTTGCAACACCTAGGGAAAGTGAGAGTTTTTTTTTTTAATGATTTATTTATTCATACAGAACTGGGGTACAGGCCAGAGATGCGGAGGGTGAGAGGATTCACCAGGGACAGAGTGGGGAGCAGAACAGGCAGATTGACAAAGTACACTGCTGAGGGGAACAGCGGTCAGGTCGGGAGAGGTCTGCCGCGCCACGTGGATCTCCTCCCGGGCAAGCGGGGACGAACTTAAGCGGAAGTGGCTTAAGTTTCTTAGTGCGCCACCAGAGAGGACCCGGAAAAGTGAGAGTTTTTTAAAGATTTATTTATCTATGCCTACAAGAACTAGGGTATATATAGGCCAGAGGTGTAAGGGGTGAGAGGATTCACCAGAGACAGAATAAGGAGCAGAACAGGCAGATGTACTGAAATACACTGCTGAGGGGAGCAGTAGGTGGGTCAGGAGAAGTCTGTTGCACCATGTGGTCACCTCTCTGGACAGGGATTGAACTTGTGCTTCAGTGGCTGCAGATAGCTTCATAGTGCATAACCCTTTGTGCTGGGGACTGTTTCTGGGCCACTGGGACATACCTTCCCATGGGAAACTGCTCAGCCACTTAACACTGGTTTGTTATAGCCTAGACATGATAGTCACGTGATTTTTTTTTTTTTTTTTTTTTTTTTTTTTTTAGAGATATTAAGACTTGTTTCACTACAATTTGTTCTAAGGAAGATCGGGGGTTTTTAAGACATCTATCCTTAGTAGATACCCTGTCTTAGCAGTTTAATAGCAAAGTTTCCCCTGAATGTGGCAAATTGTAGTTATGAATAAGTATAAAAAGTTGACTTGTGTAGTAGAAAGGACATGAGCTTTAGCGTCAGGTAGACCTGAGTTTAAATCCCAGGTCTCCCTTTATTATTACCTGGCATCTCTCGACATCAGTTTTCTCATCTATAAAATGATGGCCTGCTCTCTGCATCTCCGCACTGGTCACACTGATGCTCCTTATAATGAATGAATGGCCTTGCACTGCAATAAGTCGTTGAAAATAGACAGTTTTGGTATTCCTAAAGCACTCCAGAGTAAGAGTCTGGAGTGCTTTAGGAATACCAAAACTGTCTATTTTCAACGACTTATTGCAGTGCAAGGCCATTCATTCATTATAAGGAGCATATAAGTTTGCAGACTTGAATTCAGTTGACATCAGGCTTTGAGAGGTGGTGAGTCCATTTTCTTCCACCAAGTGATGATGACAAATTTTTCTGCCTACTAGACTGACACCAAACAGAACTAACTCCAGGCTCTTGTCAGTGGACAGAAGGGCACCAGAGGGGCTCCTTGGGATGGTGCAAAATCAATCCGAATTTGCCAATGACAGTGTGAAATGCTAGGTTGGTGCACTTATATAAATCTTCGTCAACTGTGAATTTAACATCCAGAAATGTTTTGTATGCGTAAATAAATAAATCTTAAAAAAAAATAAACATTATTAGTTCTTCAACGGGCCTGAAGGACTAGTCACACAGTGGCCCCAGGTGAAGTCAGTTTGTCTTTCCCAAGACTAGCATTTGTGGCTCAAGGAAGGAAGGAAGGCTCATCACTCCTATTTTCTTTTAAATTTTTATCTATTTATGCATACAAAAGCTGGGTGGAGTACAGGCCAGAGCTGCAGGTTGGAGAGTGAGAGGATTCACCAGGGACAGAGTGGGAAGCAAGAAGATCTCCTGAAATACACTGCTGAGGGGAGCAATGGGGAGACAGGAAAGGTCTGCTGCGCCATGTGGGTCCCCTCCCTGGCTGAGGATGGAACTCTTGCTGCAGTGGCTGCAGAGAGCCTTGTGGTGCTGAGACTTAAACCCTTGTATCACCCTTCACTCTCATTTTCAAAGTGGGTAGAATCAAGTCATTATGGAGTGATGTACTGTGCCAGGCTCTTTGGGTCTTTAGTGAATCAAGTAACATTGCTTTTACATCCTTGTTAATATTTGACAAAATGTGACTTCTCCCGCAGGCGTGGTCATCCATGTGTTCTGTACACCCCCACCACACCTCCCCTTTTCGACCCTAAGCCCTCACTTCTTGGATGTTCCAGATCTGCATGCCCATTTATTTCCCCCCTTGTACAAGGAGATAGCAAGTAGAGCCTTAGGGACAAGACAGTTACCTTTAAATGTAATTTTCACGTAAGTGTTCCAACTTATTAAATAAATATTACAGGTAAACAGACACCTCACAAAGAGGATATAAAAGTAGCATATAAAAATGTCTTAAATTGTTAAGGAAATTTAAGTTAGAACCATGATGAATTACCATAACCTATTAAAATGCCTCCAATCAAAAATAATACTAAATGCTCTTAAGACTGTGAAGTTACTGGAACTCCCAAACATTGTTGGAGGGATTTAAAGAGGCATAGGCTTTCGGAAAGACAGTTTGGCAGTTTCATAGAAAGGTACATGTCATACAACCCAGCAAGCAGACTGCTGGGTTACTTACCCTACCGAGATGAAAACATGTGGGTCTCCCTGGTTGTCAAAGGGGTTAAGTCACAGCACTATCCACAACCACTGCAGCACACATTCAATCCCCGGACAGGGAGCTGACCCACATGGCACAGCAGACTTCTCCTATTTCACCTGCTGTTCCCCTCAGCAGTGTGCTTCAGTAGATCTGCCTGTTCTGCTCCCCACTCTGTCTCTACTAAATACTCCCACCCCCACACCTCTGGCCTATACCCCAGCTCTTACATGCATAAATAAATCTTTTTAAAAATGCTAACATGTTCACACAAAGACATGTGCATAAATGCATATAGTGGCTCTAGTCATAGTTGCCTGAAGGGAAAGCAAGCCAGTGTCCTTCAACAGGTGAATGATAGACATGAACTAGCCACACCATGAACTGTATTGCTCAGTAATAGAAAGGAGTGAACTAGCAAAGCAGCCACTTGAATTAACCTCAAAGGCACCATGCTACCATGCCGGTTCGGAAGCTTGCAATACCGCACTTCTAAAACATTCTAAAGATAAAACTAGAACGATTAGGTCAGTCGTAGTCAGATCTCAGGAGCAGGAGAATATAACTCCAGAAAGAATGGGGTGTAGTTGTGAACTATTCTGTTCTGCACGAGGAGGCAACATGATGGTCACATGTGTTAAAATTCATAGTATTTTAAAGTATTTAAATATAAAATATTTTATTTTAAAAATGTTACACATTTTAAGAAAAAGAATTTAAAATATTTTATTTTAAAAATGTTACATATTTTAAGAAAAAGACAGGATGACAAATGGATTTCTGCTCCTGCACAGCTGCCCACCACATGTCCCAGAGGACATGCCAATGGCTAGTTTATCTTTGTTTCTTTAATTCTATGCAACCAACAAACTGAAGTTTCTTCCCCCCTGGATATAAAAGGTAGCTTTTCAGACATCCCATTCTGTCCCTGGCATTTTTTCACTTGACAATTTCCTGAAAGTTCTTTCCACATCAGCATGGAGAATACTGATTGTTGTTTATACCTGTAGTTCCACATCAGCATAGAGAATACTGGTTGTCGTTTATACCTGTAGTATTTTGTTGTACAGGTACATAATTTAATCCCTTAAAGACAGACATATGGCTTGCAGTGTTTTACTGCTGCAGGTATTAGTGCAGTGGTTAACTTTTTGTGTTTGTGGCTACACTCAATTTACATATGTGCAAATACACCCAGAAAATAATTCCCAAAAATGCAATTGCTGGACCCAAAGGATAAACGTGGTCGTAAATTGTACCCGACGTAGCAGAATTGCCCTTCTTAGAGGTGGTGTGAATCTGTATTCCACTAGCAGTGGTCACGATCAGAGCAGCCGTTTTTGAGGGCTAAGGACAAAGAGAATGGAAAATCGTGGCTTAATCTGCATTCCATTTGTTAAAGTGTAGCTACAGAAATTAAACGTCAAGTAACACTCTTATTCAACAAATCTTATCAAGAGCTGACTATGTTTTTAGCAGAGTACTTCCAACAAATGAAATTCTCTAAAGATGTAAGAAAGAGTCCAATCCCTCCAACAACTTACCCTGTAAATATAGTGGGGACACTAGGAGATATATAGAACCTGTGAACATTAACTTCAATCTCTGATGTAGTGACAGAAGACAGGAATTGAAGGGAGATTCAAGATAGGACTGTACTTGTTAGGAAAGGTACCCTAAGAGAGACAGGATTTGAAAAGGCTTGGAGGAGGAGGTAGGAAGGGAAAGAACTCCTAAACAGGAAAAGAGCTGAAACCAGTACAGGAACACATCTCTGTCACCACCTCCTGGAAGCTCTCCCTGACTGTCCTCTCATAGGGCAGCAGTGCTGAAAGCAGCAGGGATGAGAGAAAGATTACTCAAAGTCCACACGAAGCAATGAGGAGCCTAGAGGGGTTACGCAGAAGTAATATGCAGCTGGAGGAAGTCTTGGATTTAGTAGCATTGAGTACAGATGTGGGACAAGTAAGCAGGGTGGTAACATGTGTGGGAGAGGCATGTAAATGAGGGTGGAGGGTGGAGTGAGGGCGGGCGGCGGGGGGGTGGCAATTGCCTGGGAGGGGGAGCTCTATTATTCCTGCAAGTCTGAGCATATTATCTCTATTCTAATGTCTGTCTGCTGTTTTCAGCAGATACTGGTTTTCCAGTATGTTCCTCATACCCAGGCTTTGGCCCTTAGGGAGAGGCCCCTGCCTGACCCTACACCTAGCT
>NW_004567138.1:5802924-5834238 GCF_000260355.1 Condylura cristata
GCGGGGATCGAACTCATGTGGAATTGGCTTTAGCTTTTCAATGCTGTGCTTTAACCTGCTGCGCCACCAGGGAGGGCCGATTGGTTTATTTTTATGTATAAGAACTGGGGTACAGGCCAGAGGCATGAGGAAGGAGGGGCGAGAAGATTGATGAGAGACAGAGTGGGGAGCAGAACAGGGAGATCTACTGAAATACACTTCTGAGAGGAACAGCGGGTGGGTCAGGAGAGGTCTGCCGGGCCATGTGGATCTCCTCTAGGGCAGGCGGGGATCGAACTCATGCTGCAGTGGCTGTAGACAGCTTCATAGTGCTGTGCTTTAACCTGTTGCACCACCACAGAGGAACCCATTTGAGTTCATTAAAGTGTATGTAAGTGAAACCCAGCATTGTAACCCCCAAGCACCTGTTATATTACCCGATATTGTTAAACAAGGCCACCCCGAGATCTCTTACCTCTGACAACATATTTGTCCAACTGCAGCACTGAATTCAGCAAGGAGAGAAATTTGAGTGCCCCATCCCTGGTTTCCACAATCATTACATCACAGTTAAAAACTAATTAGGAATCCATGACCTCCAAACTTCCCCCAAAAATCAATTGCACCAAATTATGGTAATAACTTCTCCAAACAATGCACCAAAACCTCATAGTGTCAGTCAATGAACAAAGCTGCGGGAGCGCGCAACATCCCTTGGCAGTCTGCCTCCTAAAATGCAACCTCACATGCCCCCATCAACCAAATGTGCACACGGACCAGCTGCACCCACCCTTGCGCTCTTTCCAGACGCAAGGAGCTTTCTTGTCCACCTGTCGTTCCTACGCGATCAGATGGCTGTGGCTGACGTGTTCTTAGCCCACGCAATGCAGAGTTCACAAAACCAGAGTCTTCTAGAGCTGCCTGAGACCTAGGAGCTTCCCTTCCATCTCCATTCTTACCACTTGTAGCTTGTAGCTTCAGGAGACGAGTTGACAACTGCGTGAAACCGCACAACGAATCTTACCTGCTCACTCAATTGCAGTCTTGCAAATGGCTTTCTGCTTTTTGCCGTTGTGCGCTGAGCTCCAGTCATGGCATCACTGGCAGTGGAGAGTCTCACCATCCTGGGTTTATATGCCAAGTATAGATACAACCCAAAAGCTAGCAGCAGAGAGCCCAAAAGAAGAAGGGCTTTATCCCCCAGGCCTTGTGTGTTTTGCAGAGAGGAAATGAGTCCCCCTGAGGCCGGCTCCTTCCCCTCCTCCTATCTCCTGAATACAGTTTTTCCAATAATTTAATAACATTCACAGGGATATTAGATTAATTGGATTTTAATTCCAAATGACTGTGAAAGCAGAGAAATGAGTCACCAGCTCATACTAATGAGAAGATCTATTAAGGGCTCTTCTCTGATAGACACATACAGAAGGGTTATAAATATTTCATATCCAATTAATTGAATTTTGCCCCCTATATATGACATGGCCCTGAAACATCAATCAAACAGGACCAGAGAAAGAACAGAGGGAGGGAAACAGAGCTAAGCAGCTTTGGAATAGCAACTACATGACCACCGCCTACCTCCTTCCTCCCAGTCCCAGAAATGCTCCCCCACCCACAGAAACCCTGAAACTCGCAGAGGGGCTGCAGAGAAAAGCTGGAAGCTTTACACCAACTGCAGCTGGTTCCATACGGTGGGGAAACTAATGTTAATTAATCAGACAGCGGTTTTATACAGGGCTGTGTGCAGAAGGTTATTCGAGTCCTGCTGCAAATAGATTTATAGGTGTAATTGCCATGTTGAATGACCCTCTGTAAATAGGCTCATTAAACTGGCCATCAGTCAAAAAGTCTAATTGAAGCCATGCAGTAGCCTGCAATCGGCACATGTGGCTCTCGATAAACAGAGCTCACCGGCCACCGCAGCCCTTCCTGGCCGGTTTAGATAGGGCTGCTGGCCGTCCTTCAGCGGCCCGGGCTCCGGCGGCCGCCTCCCCTTGGGTTATCTCACAGGGTCTTCCTCCCTGTCAGCCCCAGGAGAGGCTGTGGAAATCTGCCCTGGGAAGCACTGAGTGGAAACTCTGTGTAGTAGGGAGAAGAATTTTCTGAAACACCCGCCTCATACACCGTAATCTTGCCGGGTGGTCTTCACGGGGGCTGCCCTGCACAGCCCACGGTCCGCATGAGTCCCTGTCAAAGCCCTGACGTCCTTTGTTTTTATTGCCCCTAATGCTGTGTGCATAAGAAAAATACCAAGTATTTTTCTCGAGGACTGGACAAAACAGCAATTGCAATTAGGAGTCTCCAAAAGCTTCTGGGGGAGAACGGTGAGCATTAAAATCACCTTTGTTGATGTTTATTACAGCATTTTTTCTAAGTGAAAAGTTGGGCATAACTTAAACAGCCACAGGAATATTAGTATTTAAATGGTGGTATTTATTGATGATGGAATCCTAAGCAAATATTAAACATGGCTTTGAGAAAATCCATATTTATTAACCTGGAAATAGTCTAGGATGTATGTTTTATGGGGGGAGGACAGAGGACAGAACAAATACAGTGTGATCTCACTCAGCCTATCTTTATCTATGGCTGACTATGCAAAGAAAAAAATTTCTTGGAGCTCATAATCTCCTGTTCCATAATTAGTGGGATAAGGGGGGTGAAATAAAGCCACTAAATCTCAATCTTGATTAAATTTAGTCCAATCTGATTATGTCAACAGTCCCTTTAGCTAATTCTCTCTTAGGAAATCTCAGTTTCTAGACTGTTCCTGTGGTGGTTAATTTTATGTGTAACCTTGAGGGGCCACAGGCTATCCCAAGTTAAACATTTTGGGTGTATCTGTGAGTGAAGTAGTTTCTGGATGAGACTGACATTTGAGCCAGGAGCAAATGGCTGGGATGGGCACTGAATTGGGGGGAGGGAGAGAGGGTGAGTCCTCATCCATTGAAGGTTTGACTGGAACAAAGAGCCGGAATTAAGTGAAAACTCACTCTGCCTGACTGCCTCGAGCAGACACTGGTCTCCTGCCCTCAGATTCAGACTAGAACTATATCAGCTCCCTAGCAATAGGTAGATCTTGGAAATTTTCATTCTCCATAGTCGTACAGACCAACTGTTCATAATAAATCTCCTTGTACTCGTATCTCCTATAGGCTCTGTTTCTCCAGAGAACCCTAAAATACTCCCTTTGGCCACATCTCTTAGCCAGGTAGTGCCAGGTGTGTAAGCTGAGTGCTGTAGGTCACCGTCCAGAGAATGAGACCATAATGTATTGCTTTCTTACTGAGTTTTTTTTAATGTACTTTGTATATTAACCTCTTACAGTTCTACAGTGTGTGACTACTTTCTCCCATGCAATAGGGTATCTTTTTAATCTTCTGGTATTTTCTTTCACTGTGTAAAAACTTTTTAACTTGCAGTAATTGCAATTGTTCCTTTTTGGTTTTGGTTTTGCTTCCCTTACCGTGGGGGAAAGGGGGGTCAGGTCACCAAAAACATCTTTATCATTGTTCTCATAGAAAGGATCACCAATATTTTCTTCTATGTATTTATTGTACATCTTCTAAATTGTTTTAAAGATTTATTTATGTATGCAAACAGAACTGGGGTACAGGCCAGAGGTGAAGGGGTGGTAAGAGGGTTCAGCAGAGACAGAGTGGGGAGCAGAACAGGCAGATGTACTGAAATCCACTGCTGAGGGGAGCAGCAGACAGGTCAGGAGAGGTCTGCTGCGCCGTATGGGTCACCTCTGGGACAGGGATCGAACTCATACTGAACTGGCTTTAACTTCTTAGTGCTGTGCTTTAACCCGCTGCACCACCAGGGAGGGCCCATCTTCTAAATTTTTAATCTAGTTGGAGTTTACTTTGGAGGGTCAGTAAGTAATCCACCCATAATAGAATGAATTTGGCTTTCCAGTTTTCCAGGCACTGTTTGTTGAAGGACTCTGCTCTCCCCACTGCCTGGTCATGGTTGTTTTATTATATACTAGGTGCTGATATGTATGTGGATTTATTTCTGGACTTTCAATTCCATGCCATAATCCTTGTCTTTATATATATATATATATTTTGTGCTGATATTGTACTGGTAGTACTGATGCTTTATAGTAAAGTTTGAAATCAGATAAGGTGATACCTTCATTTCTCACCTTTAATTATAGGGTTGTTTTTGTAATTCAGCACCCTTTGTGGCACCGTATAAATTTCAATATTTTTTTGTTCCATTTCTTTGAAAAATATTGCTAGTATTTGGTGAGAATTATGTTGAACTTACACAACATTTTAAGCAGATAATCATATTAGTTATATTGATCTTCCCCTAACCAGGAGCATGGGAATCCTTCAGGTCTTTATGTTGTGAAATCCTTTCATAATATCTGCTAAGTCCTCTTGGTATAGGCCTTTGACATCCTTAGCGAGGTTAGTCCTTTTTGAAATAATTATAAATGGATTATTTTCTTTATTTTTAATTTTTATATATAATTATAAATATAATGATATACACATGTATGTATACATATATACATATGTATATACACACACACATATATATATCTATCTAGGTATCTATCTATATATATAAATAGATAGATACCTATATAGATAGATATATAAAATTTTTCATTTTATACATTTTTCATCTCGGTTGTAATCTCCGTGGGCTTCCCACCACCACTTCACCCATGTGCCATCACCATAGTCCTATGTGCTCTTCCCTCAATTTTAATCCTTTTTCTCTCTCCATCCCTGTAGAACGTTTCTGGTTTATTGTTGGTTTTGATTTTCATTTTTACTTTATTATAATTACTTTTTTTCCCTCATCCCTTACACTCCTGCTCTGAGTAAAACCATCCGGATTCTTCTTTTTCTTTCTGGCTTATTTCACTAAGCATGATCCCTTCCAGCTCCATCTATGTTGCTGCAAATGGCATGAGTTCATCTTTTTGATTGCTGAGTAATATTCCATTTGGTATATTGATCCAGTCATCTATTTTTGGGCATTTGGATTGATTCCACATCTTCCCTGCTATAAATAGTGCAGCAATAAAAATAGGGACTTAATGTTTTTGTGTCCTTTGTGTAGATTCCTAGGAGTAGAGTTGTTAGATCATATGGCTGCTCTATTTTTTAGCAGTTTGAGCAAACTAAAGGGAGTTATTTTCTTAATTTCTTTTGCTTCTCCACTATTTACATATTAAAAGGCTTTTGATTTCTGTATATTGATTTTGTAACCTGCCAATTAGCCATACTGATTTGTTTCTAAAATATTTTATGGAGTTTTTAGGATTTTCTATATAAAATACATCTGCAAATAGTGATAATTGTATATCTTCTCAAAATTGGATTCCCTTTATTTTCTGTGATGTTTGCTAACTTTGGCCAAAACATATAACATTTAGTTAAACAAAAGTTGTGACAATGGGCATGCTTTTCTTGTTCCTGATCTTAAGGGAAAAGTTTTTAGTTCTTCACCATTGTTTTGTTGACTATTAGTTTGTGTCAGATGACCTTTATTACTGAGGTAGCTCCCCTCTTTTCCCATCTTGTTTAGAGTTTTCATTATAAATGGGTGTGGAATTTAGCAAATGCTTCCTCAGCAACTCTCTATATTATCATGACTTATCTTTACCTTTTTCTGAATGATGTATTACATTGACTTTATACATTTTAAAACATCCTTACATCCCTGGGATAAACTCCCTTGAGAAGATTTCTGTGTTGGTGTTCTGCAGTGATAATTGGTCATAATTTTCTTGTTCTGTCACTATCTGATTTCAATGTTATTGTTGGTATCATAAAATATACTAGGGAACATTCCTTCTGTATTTTGAAAAACCATTTGAGCAAACCAGACATTAGTTCTTTCAAGTGCTGATAAAATTGGTTTGTAAAGCTGTTTGATCCTGGACTCCTATATGATCCTAGACTCATCAATTTATTCAACTCTTTTTTCCCTTCCTGTGTTAGCCTTGATGGATTGTTTTGTCTAGATGTTTGTAGAGTTCATATATTGAAATATAGTTGATCACAGTAACCTCTTATGCTCCTTTGTATTTCTGTGCTATTTATGGTAATTTATTCTTTTTGATTTGTGATTTTATTAATGTTCTCTTTCTTCTTTAGCCTAACTAGAGGTTTTTCTACTTCTTGAAGAATCAGCTCTTTGTCTCATTGAATTTTTTTTGTATAGTTTCTATCTCCAATTTAATTCTTTTTTTTTTTAAGATTTATTTATTCATACAGAACTGGGGTACAGGCCAGAGATGTGGAGGATGACAGGATGTGGAGGGGAGCAGCGGGCAGGTCAGGAGAGGTCTGCCACACCATGTAGATCTCCTCTGGGACAGGCGGGGATCGAACTCATGCGGAAGTGGCTTACGCTTCTTAGTGCAGTGCTTTAACCCGCTGCGCCACCAGGAAGGGCCCATCCAATTTAATTCTTTCCACTATTTTTACTGTTCCCTTCCTTTTACAAACTTTGGGTCTTGTTTGTTCCTCTTTCTCATGTTGCTTTAGGTGTAGTATTAGATTATTTATGATAGTTCTTGATTTTCAATGTGGAAATTATCTGTCCTCTTAAGACTGCTCTTGCTACATCCCATAAGTCCTGGTAATTTGTGCCATCATTTCTGCTAGTCTCGGGGTACTTTTTGATATCTGTTTCAATTTTCTTCTCTTATCCAATCACTAGTAAGCAGCATATTTGATTTCCATATGTTAAGTTTTTTTCCTGTCTTTTCTTTCCTTTATGGCAATATGATCAATGAGAGCACCTGGTATAATTTCAATCTTTATAGTTTTATTGACAATTGATTTGTGTCCCAATTAATGGTCTATTCCTGAACATATTTTCATATACACTTGAGGAGAAAAATGAGTACGCAGCGGGAGGAATGTTCTACAGATATCTGTTAAACTTGTGTGATCTAACTCCCCATTTAAGGTTATTTCTTTGTTATTCCATCTTATTAATATGTCCATTGTTAGAACCAATGTATTAAAATCCCTGGCATTATTTGGTTGCTCTCTCTCTCTTTAATTATGTTAGCTTGTGATGTATGTTGAAGTGCCATAGTTTAGCGGATTTCTATTCATGAGTGTCATTTCTTCTAATTATCTTAGGCCTTTAATAACTGTACAGTGTCTGCCTCAATCTATTACCTTTGTTAATTTTAAGTCTATCTGATAAAACTCTTCCTGATTTTTCTTGGTTGCCATTTGCTTGTATGACTGTCTTTCAGACCTTAACTCTAAGAGTATGTTCATCTTTTTTTTTTTTTAAAAATTATTTATTCATACATAACTGGGGTACAGGTCAGAGATGCGGGGAGTGAAAGGATTCACCAGAGACAGAGCGGGGAGCAGAACAGGCAGATCGACAAAGTACACTGCTGAGGGGAGCAGCGGGCGGGTCAGGAGAGGTCTGCCACGCCATGTGGTCACCTCCAGGGCAGGCGGGGATTGAACTCATGCGGAAGTGGCTTTAGTTTCTCAGTGCTGTGCTTTAACGCGCTGCACCACCAGGGAGGGCCAGTATGTTCATCTTTATGGGTAAGACGGGTTTTTTATAACCAGCAGAAGGTTGGAATTTGTTTTGCAACCCATTCAGTCACTATACACCTTTTGAATAGTGAATCAGGCCACTTACATTTAAAGTGATTATTTTGATGCCTTTCATGTTTAAGTTCCATTTATCTTTTTTAAAAATATATTTATATATGTGTGTGTGTCTATATATATTTTTACATCATTGTTCCTTTTTGTACAATGTTTGATTTCTCCTCTCAGGTGTATTCCCCTTAAAATCCCCACCACCAAGTCACCCATGAACCATCATCATTGTCTCTTGTGCCCTTCCCACCCATTTTGATCCCTCTCCCTCCTCTGTTATGTGTCTTAGATTTATAGTTGCCTGCTGGTTTTGTCTTTTGTTTTCCCCAACCGTTTGCTTGGTCTCCCTGTATTCCTCCCATAAGTGAAACCGTCCGGTATTTTTCTTTTTCCTTCTGACTGACTTCACTGAGCATGATCCCTTCCAGCTCCATCCATGTTGCTGCAAATTGCATGAGTTTATCTTTTAGATGGCTATATAGTATTCCATGGTGTGTATATACCATGTCTTCTTGATCCACTCATCTATTTTGAGGCATTTGGGTTGTTTCCATAGCTTACCTATTATAAATAGTGCTGTGGTAAACATCAGAGTGCAGGTTTCCTTTCAAATTAATGTTTTTGTGTTCTTACATTCCATTTCTGTTATCTTATGTACTCAATTTTTGCTTGCAGGGCCTTCTGACAGTCTGTGAGCTATTTGTGTGAGCCATTGAAAGTTCTGGTCTCTTACCCATTCTCATGGGACCTATGTATTCTCTCCCCTCTCCTCCTCCATGTTAAATGTTTAGGTATCTGTTTGCTCTGTATCTGCTCTTCTGTTGCTTTATAATAACCCCTTTAAGATTTTTTTCAAGATTTATTTATTTATGCGTACAGAACTAGGGTATAGGCCAGAGGTGCAGGGACGGTGAATGGATTCATCAGAGACAGAGTGGGGAGCAGAACAGGCATATATACTGAAACACACTGCTGAAAGGAGCAGCAAGTGGGTCAGGAGAGGTCTGTGGTGCCATATGGGTCACCTCTGGGGCCAGGATTGAACTCCTGCTGAAGTGGTTTTAGCTTCTTAGTGCTGTGCTTTAACCTGCTGCACCACCAGGGAGGGCTCTAAGATGTGTTGATAAATTTCTTTCCTTTTTAATTTTCAATGAACCTGTTTATTCTTTCTATTGTTTTAAATGTTAATCATACAGAGCAAAGTATTCCTGACTGGAGGCTATTTTCTTTGCATACATAAATACCACCTGTTAATCCCTCATGTTTATAAAGTCCCTGCTGAAGACTGCTGATAGTTTACTAGTATTACCTTATAGATAACTCTCTTTTCTCTTGAATTTTTAGTATTGCCTTTGTCCTGGTTTTCAAAGTCCTCATTTTAACGTGTCTTACTGTGTGTCTGGTGCTATTTTGCTTGGCACTCTTTGGATGACACTTTTGTTTGGGCCTCTTGGATGACACCTGCTTCATCTTCCATATTAAACTTATATTTAGCAATTATTTCTTTAAATAAATTTGACATGCCTTTCTCTTTCTTGTCCTGTCTGAGACCTCATGACAGGGAGGTTAGGTAATCCCAAAGGGCTCTTAACAATAATTTCACTTTTCATATTCTCCTTTTTCATGCTGTTCTATGTGTATGTTCCCAACATTGCTTGTTAATTCTCACCATTATTTCTATCTAGCTGCTCGTAAGGTCCTCAGTTTTATTCAATTCAGTTATGGTATTTCTGAGCTCCAGTCCTTCTTGTTTTTAATAATTCATTAATGTATATATATTTACATCATTGCTCTTTTTTTTTTTTTTAACAATGCATGCTTGCTTTTCTCAGGTGTAGTCCCCATAGAAATTCCCACCACCACAGTCCCCTGTGCTCTTTCTGCCCTTATTTTGACCCCTCCCCCTCCCCTGCAGAATGTCTCTAAGTTATCATGTTTATTTTGTTGTTTTGTTGTGTTGTGTTTTTTACAGTTATTTTTCCCATGATACCTTATATGGTTCCCCTAACTCCAGTACTTCTAATTCTAACTGCCTCACATGTTCTTTATATTTATTCTTTTGCTGTATTTAGATCTTCTGCTGTTGTTTTGAGTTGACTAAGTGCTATTAAAACTTACATTGAAAATTTTTCAGCCATGTTCTTTTACTCAACCGGATGGAAACGCCTCTCACGTTTTTGCTCTGGCACTTGTGATCTCTATCACTGTCTCTGTTTTAGTTATTATAGGATGTAATAGGGATAGACCTTCAGGCTGTTGTCTTTGGACATGTTGAAGTGATCAAATAATTGGTTCTACTGATGGCTGGTAGGTATATAAGAACCAAAACACTGGGGTACCCAAGTGTCAGCTCCAGTGGGCGGCAGCAATTCCAGATTCTTCCTCTGTGGTCGGTTCCAGAAGTGTGTGGTGGAGACTGACAGTGAGCCAGTGCCTAGGCCAGTGCCCTGAGCTGAGTGTCTCTCACAGTCTCATGTCAGCTTCCACCTGTAGGCTAATTTGGTGCAAAAACCAGGTGTGGACAGTAGTATATTGACCTACAGCACCCAGAGTGGGGTTGCTCTCTCTTCTTGTCCAGCGTAGACCCTTAACCTGGGGTATTTGTTCCCCTTATGAACAAATGCTTAAGCTCTGCTTTATTCAAGTATTCATTGGTTATGGTTTTTGTCCAGAACTAGGGTGTGGAGGTGTTTTGAATATCTGAGTCTTAGCTTCAAGCAATAACCTCTTCTCTGAGGAAACGCAGGCCACAGACCCTATTTCTCACCCGGTCATGTCCTAGCTGCTCTGCCTCATAGTCCTCCAGTGCCTCTTTCCAGGGCGGCACCCCTGTGTGCCTCTCATTGGTGTAGTGCCAGGTCTCAAGAGTCCCTGATGTTGGCCTGTGCCCCTGGGTCAGCAACTGTCAGGGCTTCCTCCCTCTCAAATGTTGAATGCCCCCAGACTCACTACAAACACATGTGGAGTTCTTCCTGCACTCACCACCGGCCCTTAGCTCCTTGAGGTTGTCTGTTTTTACTTCTGAGGTTTCAGGCTTTGTTTTGTGCTGTGAGTTTATGGAGGAGGTGGGCCCATTGTCTCCATGGGCCACTTAATGAACATATGTGTGTGTGTATGTACATATGTGTGTGTGTGTATTTATATCCAGCTTCTTTATTCTGTTCCATTGATCTGTTTGTATTGATATCAATATCATACTGTTTAAAAACAATTTTAAAAGGTTTATTTATACATACAGAACTGGGGTACAGTCCAGAGGTGCAGGGGTGGTGAGAGGATTCACCAGAGACAAAGTGGGGAGCAGAACAGACCGACTGATGAAGTACACTGCTGAGGGGAGCAGTGGGCAGATCAGGAGAGGTCTGCCATGCCATGTGGGTCACCTCCGGGGCGTGGATCAAACTCATGCTGAAGTGGCTTTTTAGCTTCTTAGTGCTGTGCTTTAACCCACTGCACCACCAGGGAGGACCTAAATTTTTTTTTTAAGTTTTTCAAACATCACTGCCTTCAGGAATATTTTTTAAAATAATGTAATACTTTATTTTTACAGCATTTTCCATCTCAGTTGTAATCCCCATGGGCTTCCCATCACCAAATCAGCCATGTTCCATCACCATAGTCCAGTGTACTTCTCCCCTCTCCCCCAACATTTCTGATCCCATTTCCCACTCCACCTCCATAAAATGTCTCTGGTATATTGTTGTTATTATTTTCTCCCCTGGTCCTTTATACTCCTGCTATGAGTGAAACCATCTGGTATTTTTCCTTTCCTTTCTGGCTTATTTCACTAAGCATGACCCCTTCCAGCTCCATCCATGTTGCTGCAAAAGACTTGAGGGTTTTTTTGATAGCTATGTAATATTCCATTGTGTATATGTACCACATCTTTTTAATCCAGTCATCTACTTTTGGGCATTTGGGTTGATTGCGCATCTTTCCTATTGTAAATAAAGTAGTAATAAACATGGGGTGCAGGTGTCTTTTTGAATCAGTGTTTTTGTGTCTTTTGGGTAGATGCCTAGAAGTGGGATTGCTAGGTCTATATGACTATTTTTTTAAGATTTATTTATTTACGCCTACAAGAACTGAAGTATAGACCAGAGGTGTGGGGATTGAGAAGATTTACCAGAGACAGAGTGAGGAGCCGACAGGCAGATCTACTGAAACGCACTGTTGAGGGGAGGAGTCGGCGGGACTGGAGAGATCTGTCACTCCACGTGGGTCACCTCCCTGGCCGAGGATCGAAATCACGCTGCAGTGGCATTGCACAGCCTGTAGTGCTGTGTTTTCACCTGTTGCAACACCAGGGTGGGCCTCTATGTGAATACTGGCCATTTTCGTTTCTTTGGAAAACTGTCTTCTTAGCTATTCTGCCTATTTTTTGACTTGGGTGATGGCTTTGTTTTTGTTGAGTTGTGTAGGTTCTTTGTAGGTCTTTTCTATAAGGGCCTATCAGTTGTATGGTGTGCAAATATTTTCTGCTATTCAGTAGACTGTCTCAGTTTGGTTATTGTCTCTCTTGCTGTACAGAAGCTTTTTAGTTTGATGTGGTCCTTCTGTTTATCTATACTTTCATTCTTTTGATGTGGCTGTCCAGTTTTCCCAGAACCATATATTGATGAGGCTTTCCTTGTTCCAGTGCACATTATTTGCTCCATCATAGATTAGTTGACCATAAATGTGTGACTTCATTTCTGGGCTTTTAAGACAATTCCATCTCTGTGTCTGTCTTTATACCAATACCATGCTGTTTTTATTGTTATGGCACTATAGTATACCTTGAAGTCTGGGATAGTGTTCCCTCATTCTTCCCACTTGTAGTCAGGAGACATTTACCTATTCAAGTATTTTTGTAATTTGATATGAATTTCAGCAATATTTGTTGCATTTCTTTGAATAATGCCATTGAGATTGTTATCAGAATTGTGTTTGGTCAATGACCATTTTGATAATGTTAATTCTTCTACCATTTTGATAATGTTAATTCTTCTGAACCATGAGCACAGAAAATCTATTGATTTCTTAGTATTGTATTTTATTTCTTTAACTGTATTTTGTAATTTTCCTTGTATAGGTCTTTTATCTCCTTTGTTAGATTTATTTCCAGGTATTTAATTTTGGGGGTACAGTTGTAAATGGGATGGCTTTATAAATTTCTTCCTCTTCAGACTAGTTGCTTGCATATAGAAATGCTTTTGATTTTGATATACTGATTTTGCAAACAGATACTTTACTAAATTAGTTTATTTTAATTTAATTTTTTGTAGATATTTTAGAGTTCTTTTTTAGTTTATTTTTTATTTATGCATTCTTCAATTTGTGCATCTTTTCATCTCCATTGTAATCTCCATGGGCTTCCCATCACCAGTTCACCCGTGTGCCATCACCATAGTCCAGTGCACTTGTCCCTCACCAGTTCTGATCCCATTCCCCTTTCCACCCCCATAAAATGCCTCTGGTTTACAGTTATTCATTGTTTTCATTTTTACTCTATTACAGTTGTTTCTCTCTCTTTCTCTGTCTCTCTCTTTTTTTTTTCTTTCTTCCCCTGACCCCTTACACTTCTGCTATGAGTGAAACCATCCAGTATTTTTCATTTTCCTTCTGGCTTATTTCACTAAGCATCATCCCTTCCAGCTCCATCCATGTTGCTGCAAAAGCCATGAGTTTATCTTTTTTGATTGCTGAGTAGATTCTCAGAACCGATTGTATGATTATACGACTTTTATTTTTTCTTTTTGTTGATGTGGTGAATTGTAGTCACTGGATTTTGAATGTTGTGTCCCTGGAATAAATCCCAGTTGGTCATGGTATATAACCCTTTTGATGTGTTGTTGGATTTGGTTTGCTGAGATTTTATTGAAGATTTTTGCATCTATGTCCATTTGGGACATAGATTGCACTGTTTTCTTTTTCTGTGCTGTCTTATTTGGTTTTGGCATAAGTATAATGCTGGCTTCACAAATTCTTTCTTTCTCACTTGTTTGAAAGTTCTTGTAGGATAAGCATTAGTTCATATTTGAATGTTTGGTAGGACTTTCTTAGGGAAACATCTGGTGCTGCACTTTTGTTTTCTGGGAGGGCTGTTTCAATTTTGCTGCTTGTAATTGGTTTAAGTTTGGGTGATTGTATAATTCTAAGAATTTGTCTAGATTCCGAGATTGTTGAACTTGTTTGCATATAAATGTTCATAGTAATCTCTAATTATGCTTTGAATTTCTGCTGTATCTGTTGTAACTTCTGTTTCATAACAGATCCTGTTTATTTTAGTTTTTCCCTTATTTTTATTGAGACCCTAGCTAGAGGTTTGTCTACCAGTTTTTTTGTTTCATTGATCTTTTGAACTATTTTTATTTTATTTATTTCTGCTTTAACTTTATTATTTCCTTCTACAGACTTTTTAATTTTTTGGTTGTTCTTTTAGTAGTTTCCTGAGAGAGAAGATAAGGTTGTTTCTTAGGGTTCTTTATTGTTTCTTGATGTGGGCCTCTATTTCTATGTGTTTACCTATTTAAACTGCTTTTGCAGGGCCCTCGCTGGTGGCACAACAGGTAAGGACACAGCACTGTGAGCTGGCCACAGCCACTTCAGTGCCCTTCGATTCTTGGCCCTAGAGGTGATCCACAGGGCAGGGCAGATCCCTCCTGGCTGACCCATTGCTCCCCTCAGCAGTATTACTTCGTGGATCTACCTGTTCTGCTCCCCACTCTGTCTCTGGTGAGTCCTCTCACCACCTCTGCACCTCTGGCTTGTACCCCATTTCTGTATGCACAAATAAAGAAAAATCATTTAAAAAAAAAAACTGTTTTTGCAGTGTCTGCCATACATTCTAGAAGGTTGTGTCCTCATTGTCACTCCTCTCAAAGTATTTTTTAATTTCTTCTTTGATTCCTCCTTAACTCGGTGGTCTTTCAGCATCATGTTGTTTATTCTTCATGCATTGGGGGAGCTCCTTGCCTTTACATAGATTTCTAGTTTGATGAATTTATGGACAGAGAAGATTTCACTTTTCATGTACTTATTGATGTTTGTCTTATGACCCAGTATACATTCTGTTCTGGAGAATGATCCATGTGCACTCAAGAAAAATACATACTCAGATTTTGGGGAGTGTGGAGTCCTATGGACGTATGTTAGACTGATGAGGTCTAGTTCTTTCTTTAGGGCTGTTATAACTTAGTTTTCTATCTTGTTGATTTGTCCATTACCGCAAATGTATTTCCTCCAATGTCTGTTTTCAAAGATAATAGTTTTCTAATGTATTTTAGTGTGCCCTCATTGGGTGGTATTGATGAGTGTGATGTCTTCCCTGGTATGTTTTCTCCTTGATCATTGTACAGTGTCCTTCTGTGTCGCTTTTTATACCTTGAAATCTGTTTTATCCTATATAAGTCTGGCTGCCCTTCTTTTAGGGGGCACTTGCTTGTGCAATTGTTTTCCAACCCTTTACTTTCAATCTGTTCATGGAACTTAGGTATGTTTTCTGAAGGCAGCAGAACGTTGGAGTCTGTTTTCTAATCCAACATGCTAGTCTGTACCTTTTTATTGGTGAGTTTAGGCTATATATGTTTAATTATTGATACATGAATATCTGTTGTTGTATTTTGTTCATTGTTTTGTGGTTCTATTCAATACCTTGTTCAGTTCTTCATGTTCATTACTCTGTTGGTTTAGATTTTAAGGCTCCTTGGAATATTTCTTGGCTGAGAGAAGCAGTATTAGTGCATTTCTGAAGATTTTGTCTGTCTGAGAAAGTCTTTGTTTTTTCCTTTATAGGGAGGAGAGGTTTGTTAAGATAAAGTAATCCTGGCTGGTATTTTTGGTCTTGAAGTTTTTTGACTATGCCACTCCATCCTCTGCTTGCCTGTAGTGTTTCTTCAGAGAACTCTGAGGTATGCCTAATCAGTTTTCCTTGATAGTTTATCTGTTTCTTTCCTAGTAGGGTGTCTTTTCATTTAGTTATTATGCTTTCTTTAACTGTATAGAAGCTTTTCAGTTAGATGTAATCACAGTTGTTTATATTCGTTAGTTTCTCTTACCATTGGAATTTAATTCACAATAACATCACTAAAGCCAATACATGGAATGTATTTGTGTATTTACGTGTTTTCTTCCATGTAGTCTGTGATTTCTGGTCTTATACCAAAGTCTTTAATCTTTGTGAGTTAATCTTTGTTTGTGAGATAGTGATCTAGTTTAATTCATTTGCATATGACCGTCCTGTTTTCCCAACATCATTTGTTGAAAAGACTTTCCTTTATTATTGTATACTCTTGGCTTCTTTGTTGTAGAATAACTGTACATATATGTGGGGTTATTTCTGGGTTCTCAATTCTGTTCTACCAGTATGACTTTATTCCAGAAATATGTGGTTTTAATTACTATTGCTTTGCAGTATAGTTTGAGGTCTGGGAGTATGCTGCCCTTTTTTTTTTTTTTTTTCTTTTTGGCCAGTATTTCTTTGGCTATTGGGTCTTTTGTGATTCCATATGTATTTCAATAATGTTTAACTTCGTTATTTTTTTAAAGATTTTATTTGTTTATGCATACAAGAAACAAGTGTGTAGGCCAGAGGTATGAGGGTTGGTGATTAGAGGATTCACCAGAGATAGAGTGGGAAGCAGAACAGGCAGATCTTCTGCAACACACTCTAAGGGGAGCTGCTCGTGAGACAGTAGAGGTCTGCTGTGCCATGTGGGTCAGCTCCCTGTCTGGGGATTGAACTCAGGCCACAGTGACTGGTGATAGCTTGGTAACACTGAGACTTTTACCTGTGCTCCACCATGGATGCCCAATAATTTTTTAATTTTCTTTGAAAAATACTATTGAAACCTTGTTAAGGGTTGCATGAAGATCGTATTCTGCGGCCCTCCCTGGTGGCACAGCAGGTTAAAGCACAGCACTGACAAGCTAAAGCCACTTCCGCATGAGTTCGATTCCCGCCTGCCCCGAGGAGATCCACAAGGCGAGGCAGACCTCCCCTGACCCGTCCACTGCTCCCCTCAGCAGTGTACTTTGACAGTCTGCCTGTTCTGCTCCCCACTCTGTCTCTGGTGAAACCTCTCGCCACCCCTGAGCCTCTGGCCTGTACCCCAGTTCTGTATGAACAAATAAATCTTAAAAAAAAAAATCTGCTTTGGGTAAGATGGCATTTTTAAAAATGTTACCTCTTTCAATCCATGAGCTAGAAATGCCTTGCTACTTCTTTGTCTTCTTATATTTCTCTTGACAGGCCTTATAGTCTTCACTGTACCGTTCCTGTACCTCCTTTGTTATGTTTACCCCAGGTATTTAATTCTTCTTACCGTGAATGTAAATGAGATTGCTCTCTTGATTTTTTTTTTCTCTTCTAGCTTATTATTTGCATATAGGCATGCATCTGATTATTGTAAAATGAGTTTGTAACCTACCACATTACTGTATTGATTTATTATTCCAATTAGTTTTTAAGAGAGTTGTTCAGATTTTTCTATGTATGTTATCATGCTATCTGAAAACTGTGGTAGTTTTTCTTTTCCAATTGGGATTCATATTATATATTTCAATTACTGTTTCAACTTCCCTACTTGATGTTGGTCTATCCAGGTTGTTTCTTCCTGGTTCAGTCTCAGAAGGTCTGTCCATTTTGTGTAGTTTACTGTTATACAGATGTTCTTAGTGATCTCTTTGGATTCTCTGTAGTTCTGTCTCTTGTAACTTTCGTTTTTTATTAGGGTTTTCTCCCTTTACTTAACACTAGTTAGAGTTTTGTGTATTGCTAATGTTTTTAAACAACTTTTGGTTTCATGGGCCTCATGGAATGTCTTTTTGATTTCTTTTTCTTTTACTTTTGCTCTGATTTATATTATTCTCTTCTTCTGGTTTTTGGTTTTATTCTTCCAGTTTTTTAAGGTGAGAGTTAATTTGTTAATGTTTTGATGTGGCCATGTGTTCCTGTATACTTCCCTCTTAGTGCTGTTTTTGCTGTGTCACATAGACTCTGACAGATTCTGTTTTCATTTTTGTTGTTTCCAAGTGTTTTTAAAATTCTTCCCTGGTGTCCTCATTAATTCATTAATCGTTAGTGTGTGTTGTTCATTCTGCATCTGCTGGAGGTTTTTCCTGATACATTTTTATGGTTGGTTTCTAGTTTGATACCATTGTAAACATAAGAAATACTTGATATTTTTTCATTAATTTATTGACTCCTGGTTTTTGAAACCTACGTGTAATCCATCCTGGATAATATTCTGTGTGTATTTAAGAATGTGTACTCAGTTTTTTGACAGTGCAGCATCCTATAGATGATGTCTCTTTCTCTTCCTCTTTTGGGATACCTGTTGTCTTTAAACTGCCTTTCTTATAGGAGCTCAGATAGTTCTTGAAGTGTTTCTTCATTTGTTTTTCCTTTGTACTTCTTTTTCCATCCAGTTTCATTGTTCATTGTGAGCTTCCAGGTCTCTAACTTAATCCTGCATTTGCTCGGGTAGCTTCCATGGCTTTCTGAAGTTTTCCTCAATTGAATTTTTTATATCCTGCAACTTTTGTATATATTTTTAAAACATTCTTGTTTATTTTTTCACAGTATAAGATTTCTCCTCAGGTGTGGTCACCAGAGTTTTCCCACCACCAAAGTGTCCACTGTTTCCCACTCCACCCCGTTATCCTCTCCTCCCACCCAGCTCTCTACTCTCCCTCTCCCTCCTGAGTGTCTCAGATCTACAATCTCCTTTCAAACATCTGTGTGACAACTTTCCTTTGGCTCATCTTTTGGTTTCTCTAGATTCCGCATATAAATGAAACCATCTAGTATTTATCTTTCTCCTTCTGTCTTACTTCACTTATTATAATCGGGAAGAAATTATTCTAAGTGAAATAGTGAGAAGGAAAAGGAAAATTACCATTGGGTCTCATTTAAAGGAGGAATATAAGGAAACTGAACAAAAGATTGGGAAAACAACAAAATTTGTGGGCAAACCATTGTTCTGAGACATACAGCATGAGAGGGGTCAAAACAAGGGCAGAAAGAGCAAAGGGGACTATGGTGATGATTCACAGGTGCTGTGGTGGTGGGAGAATTATGGTGTCTATACGTAAGGGGAGAAACTAAATACAGTACAAAAAATTAACAACAATGTAAGAAAAATAATTTAAAATAAAGTAGTAAAGTTAAAAAATAAAAGTATAATCCCTTACTGTTCTATCCATTTTGCCACAGATGGCATGAGTTTATCATTTTGATTACTAAATAGTATTCCATATGTGTGTGTGTGTGTGTGTGTGTGTGTATACACATGGCACTTAGGTTGTTTCCATGTCTTCCCTATATAAATAATGCAGCAATAAACATAGGAGGGCAGGTTTCCCTTCAAATGAGTGTTTTTATGCTCTTTGATATCCAGGAGTGGAATTGCTGGGTCATTGGTTAAATTCAATTTTAGCCTTTTAAGGAATCTCCAACTTCTTTCCTAAGGTCTTGAGCCAGTCTGCATTCTACAAACAGTGTGATATATTCCTTTTTTCCATACCCTCACCAGCACTTGTTTGCGTGTGTGTGTGTGTAATGTGGTCATTCTCACAAGTATGAAGTATTATCTGGTTGTGGTTTTGATTTTCACTTCCCTGAGGATAAGTGGTGATGAGAATTTTTTCATCTATCTGTTGGCCATCTGCGTGTCTTATTTGGATAAGTGCCTATTTAGCTCTTTTGCCCATTTTTTTTTATTGGGGTGTTTATTTTATTTTTCTTTTTTTTTAAGATTTATTTATTTATGCATACAGAACTGGGGTACAGACCAGAGGTGCAGGGGAGGTGAGAGGATTCACCAGAGGCAGAGCTGGGAGCAGAACAGGAAGACTGACGAAGTACACTGCTGAGGGGAGCAGCGGGTGGGTCAGGAGAGGTCTGCTGCGCCATGTAGTCACCTCCGGGGCAGAGATCGAGCTCAAGCAAAAGTGGCTTTAACTTCTTAGAGTTGTGCTTTAACCCACTGTGTCACCAGGGAGGGCCCGGGGTGTTTATTTTCTTCTTATTGACTCTTATTGAGTCGCATTAGAACTTTGAGATCTCTATCAACCCCTTCTAGATGTATGGTGTACAAATCTTTTCTCCCATTCTGTGTTTTGGTCACTGTCTCTGTCACTGCCCAGCTTTTAGTTTGCCACAGTGACCATTGTGTGTTTTCTCATTTTCCTTGCTCCTGGAGATGAATCCACAAAAATATTTGAGGTTTATGCCCTATTTTACCTATCTTTTTCCCTATGTATTTTATGGTTTCAGGTTTTAACATCCAAGTATTTTATTCATTTTGAGTTGGTTTTTGTGTGTGGTAGGAGATAGTGGTCTCATTTCATTCTTTTGCATGTCCAGTTTTCCCAATACCATTTGTTGATGAGATTTTCCTTGCTCCAGTGTAGATACTTCCCTCCTTTGTCATATAGTAGGTGTCCATAAGTGTCTGGTTTCATTTCTGGGCACTCAGTTCTATTCCATTGGACTGTGAGTCTGTGATTTTATTTTATTTTTTTTTTTGTATTCTTTCCCAATTTGGATTCCTTTAATTGTCTTATCTTGCCTAACTGCACTAGCTACAACTTCTCATCCTATGTTGAATAATAGTGTGAGAGTGGGCATCCGTATCTTATACCAGATCTTCCTGAATAGGCTTTCAGTTTTTCACAGTCAAGAATGACACCAGCCATAGGCTATCATATATGGCTTTTATTAGGTTAAGTTATGTTCCATTTACCACCAGTTTTTCAAGGGTTTTTGTTATAAGTGGATGCTGAATTTTACCATATATTCACTCCCTTAGTTTTTTCTTGTTTCAAGCTTTAGTTTCTATTTTTTGTTCATTAATTGTATCTAACATGATATTCATTTGGTTTTCTCTGCATTTTCTTCCATTTCTTGAATTTCTTTATCATGGCAATTTTAAACTCTGATAGGAAAATAATGTCTTCCTATCTTTGTGGTTATATTTGGGAGATTTGTGCTCTTCTTTTGCTTTCATGTTCCTTTAAGGTCTCAAGTTGCCATGAGATGGAGTGGGAGAGGGCCTGGTTTGTTGGTTGGTTCTTGCTATTCTAGATCTTGAATCCTATACTCTTCAGCAGTAAGAAGTTGGCAGCTTCAGAGGAAGTCCAAGAGAGTGTTCCTGGGAAAGGCAGGCACCTCTGTTGATTCCCTTGCTGGCCACAAGCAACAGGGAGGTACTTTTTCCAGAAAGCTGTGCTCACTGGGGTTACTCACAGTCTCCAGCTGACATAGGGCACTGACCCACAGAGTTCTCCTAAGAGAGATGGATCCTTCCACAGATTTTCTGGGACAAGTCCAGGGGCCCCCTGTAAAGAACGCTGTGAGTGATCTTCCCAGAGAAACTGAACTCTGTGGCTGGAAAGAGTGGGAAATCACACAGGCAGGTGGGAACCTCTCTCAACTCTCAAAATAAGACAAAATAAAACCAGACTGGCTTTTCCTAAAGGTTGTGCCCACTGGAGTTTCTCACTGTCTCGGACTACATGAACTGGGCACTGAAACAGATGTCAAGTAGAGAGGAGGGTGACTGTACCAGCTTTCTGAAATGAGCCAGAGCTCCCAGAGAAGGTTGGGATAATATTCTCAGGGGAGTCTGCACTCTCCCTTCTGGAGTAGGGAAGTTCTCCCTCTGGAGGAAATGTTGGGAGCAGGTGGGTACCTCTACAAACTCTGCAAGACCAGGCACATACCATCCTGGGAGCCCCGATATTATGTAGTAGATAGGCAAGTTGTTCTGCCCACAGCTGAGTCCAGCCATCAGCTGGTTTTAAGCAAAGCAAAAAGAGACCTGTTGGAGAAAAGGCAGGTGTCCCTGCTGGTATACAGGCACAGTTCCTCACTTACTATTTCTCGGTCTCTCTTATCCACTGCATACCCTCTGTTTCTCCTTCCTATAGAGACATCAGTCTTCTCCCAACTCTTGCTCCAGATGTGGCTGTTTCCCCCAGATGCCAGTCCTTCCAGATATCAGTCATACCGGTTTGATTACTATAACTTTCAATATAATTTGAAATCAGGAAGTTCTTTTACAACACTGTTGTTTCTATTTTGGGGTGGCCGTCTGCTGTTTTGCAAACATTTTTAGGATTATTCTATTTCTGCAAAAAAAAAAAAAAATACCATTGGGATTTTGATAGGGATTAAATGCAATCTGTGGATTTCTTTGGTTAATCTGGACATTTTCACAAGTTAATTATTCCAAATACCTGAGCACAAATTTTCTTTCCATTCATTTGTGTCTTTCTCAGTCTCTTCTATCAGTGTCTTGTGGTTTGCAGTTTATTTTTAGGTATTTCATTCATTTTGATCAGTTGTAATGGGGTTATTTTCTTACCTTCTTTCTGATAATCCATTAGTTTATAGTAGTACAACTAATTTTTGTATACGTGTTTTATCTGCTGCAACTTTCATTGAATTTGTTCACTAGTTCTAGAAATATTTTTTTTAGATTTATTTATGCATACAGAACTGGGGTACAGGGCAGAGGTAAAAGGGTGATGAGAGGCTTCACCAGAGACAGAGTGGGGAGCAGAATAGGCAGATCATGGATGTACACTGCCGAGGGGAGCAGCGGGCGGGTCAGGAGAGGTCTGCCGCGCCATGTGGTCACCTCTGGGGCAGGTGGGGATCAAACTCATGCGGAAGTGGCTTTAGCTTCTTAGTTCTGTGCTTTAACCCACTGTGCCACCAGGGAGGGCCCTAAAAGTATTTTTTTATTAAATCATTATGGCTTCCTAGATAGAAGATCATGTCTTCTTCATATAGAGTCACTTTGATTTCTTCCTTTCCAATTTGGATGCCTTTTATTTCTTAATTATTCTAGGTACTATGTTAAACACTATGTTTAATAAAAGTGACAAAAGTAGGCATTCTTGACTCGTTCCTGATCTTAGGAAAAAAGTTTCAAATTTTATTATTGTATATGATGGTAGTAGTTGTGAGCTTGTAATATATGTCCTTTACTATGTTGCAAAGCTAATCTCTATACCTAATTTGCTGATAATAGGTGTTGAATTTTGCCAAATGCTAATTCTGCATCTGTTGAGAACATCATATGACTTTTATCCTTCAATTTTTTAGTGAGGTGCATAACATTGAATTTATGTATGTTGAACCATCCTTGCATCCCTGAATAAATCCCACTTGATCATGGTGTATGATCCTTTTAATGTATTACTAAATTCAGTTTTCCAATATTTTCCTGATTTTTTGCATCCTAGTTCTGGGATATTAGCCTATAATTTTCTTTCAGTGACTTTGTATAGTTTTTGTATTAGGATAACGCTGGCTTCATAAAATGAGTCTGAACATGTTTTCCTTCCTATTTTTTTTTTTTTTTAAGAGCTTGAGAAGGATTTGTACTGGTTATTCTTTAGCTTTTTCCCATTGTCCTGATACTATCTTTGTATCAGGGAATCTAACAGTATTTGTTAATGAATGGTATATACTGATGAACTACGATACACTCACCCCCCTACCGCTCCCCCCCACACACACACCAGACACCTTCTTCGGCTCTGGGAATTCTTGAAATGCAGATAAGGAAAGACCACTGTGACCCAATTTATGTTTGGATGGAATTGCCTCAGGGGCTTTGTTGAAAGCAAAGAAGAGCAGGACAGGCTGCAAGGGAGGAAGCAACTCAGGAGACCGGGTTATAAAGGCACTGCAGTATTGCAGAAAGAGAGATGATGGTGACTTCCTTGACCCTCCCAGTGTAAACTACTTACCCCCTACATTAGATTTTTATCACTGCAATAACAAATTTGCTCAAATCTAATTTATTAAAATGGATAAAGTTATTCCCTTACTGTTTTAAATGTCAAAGATCAAAGTGGTTGCACTGGGATAAATCCAGGTATTGGACAAGACTGTTATTTCTAGAGGTTCTAGACAATCTCCTATTTTCTCGCCTTTTCCAGCGTTATAGACTTCCCAAATTCCTTGGTACATGACCATCTTCCACCAATGTCCTGTTGAGTCCCTTATGTTTCAATGTTTGTGATCATTCATATTGGGCCAACCCAGATAATCATGCTAATATCTCCATCTTAAACTCAACTGATAACAACATTAATTCCATTTAATGTCTTACTGTCCCTTTGCCATATAATGTACTCATCCACTCTAGGGATTAGTGTGTGTATATATATATATCTTGAAGATAGGGATGTAGTGAATTCTGTGTGTCACACAAGAGCAAGTCAGTCTGGCTCTCTTCCTATGAGATTTTAGAATTGACATTAAATGGTATTCATTAGTCAGGTTGGCTTGATTTACTCTACAGAGTGTGGAAACTAAATGAGAATATAGGTTAATTTCTTTATTAAAATTCCCCAGCATTAAACTAAATGTTCAATCAAGATTAGTTGCTATATGCTATTAATTATTCTGAGAGAAAAGCTCTTTATTACCTTAACTGCAGTCTTCACGGCATTTATCAAATCACTTATTGAGGAAAATAAGATATAAAAAACTAATTCACATGTTCCAGGACATACAACTAGCATATAGTAGAAGCAGAAACTGAATAACTAAGTTGCTCCAGTAGTTATTATAATACTTTGGCTTGAAAGTCAAGATGTGAAAGGCACATTTAACCAGTTGCACAAGAATAACTTAGTTTCAAAAATGATATGCCCATTGTAGAGGATTTTAAGCAAAGAAAAAAAAAGAGTAGTTTCCTTTGACCCCAGGTAGCACACCTATCTTAAACTCATTCAAATAAAAGAAAAATTAGGGGTAGGGATGAGAAAGGGATTTGGGTGGGAAGGAATGAATTATTTTTTTTAAAGATTTATTTATAGATATAGAACCGGGCTACAGGCCAGAGATGCGAAGGGTGAGAGGATTCACCAGAGACAGAGCGGGGAGCAGAACAGGTAGATCGATGAAGTACACTGCTGAGGGGAGCAGCAGATGGGTCAGAAGAGGTCTGCCACGCCATGTGGATCTCCTCGGGGCAGGCAGGGATTGAACTCATACTGTGGCTTTAGCTTCTTAGTGCTGTGCTTTAACCCACTGCACCGCAAGGGAGGGCCCTAATTTTCTTTTTTTAAAGACTGGTTTATTTATGTATACAAGAGTTGGGATACAGGCCAGATTGGGGTTGTGGTCATTCACCGGAGACAGAGTAGGGAACAGAACAGGTGGACTGACTGAAATACACTACTGAGAGGAGCAGCGGCAGGTCAGGAGGGGTTTGAGCCTTGTGGGTCACTTCCCTGGCCAGGGACCAACCTCAAGCTGCGGTGGCTGTAGGTAGCTTCATGAGCTGTGCTTTAACCCCTTGTGCCACCAGGGAAGCCCTCAAGAAAGAATTTTTTAAAACTATATATAGTCACTCTTTCAGAAAGGACATATATATAGTCAGCCAACACTGATTGGGAGCAATTCTATGTCAGACATTGTGCTAGAAAAAGTTGTGTTCCTGGCTCTGAGTGTTCACAATTTAGTGGCCAAAGTCTACTGAAGTGCCACCATATGTCCTGAGCCTTTCAAGACCACATGTAGAAGATCAACGAATGAGCAGATGACTGCTCCCATCTGCACTGTTCCCTTTCTGGAAGCTGTCTGTCTTCCTTCCTAAACCCTTCATCTTAGAAATTCCATGATTGCCATCATCCCTACTAAAAAAAAAGACATGTTGACTTGATACACTTATCTACTGCAATATAGTCATCATAATTTTAGTTAACTTTGACCATATGACACAATTACTTGTTTTTTTATGTTGAAAACAAGAACGATGCAGTCTTTTAGAAACTTTGAAGTTCATAATAGTGTCATGCATCAGGTCAACAAAATTTTACACTCTCAAGTCGCCCCAGTTTGCCCTGTCCTCAGCCTCTAATAACCCCGTTTCTTTGCTCAGATTTTATAGGCTGGGCTTTTTTATACTCCATATATAAATGACAACCTATAGGACTTGTCATTTTCTGCTTGACCTCTTTTTTTTTTTTTAAAGGTTTATTTATTATGCATATAAGAGCTGGGATCCTGGCCAGAGGTGGGGAGTGGGGACAGTGAAAGGATTCACCAGAGACAGAGTGGGGAGCAGAACAGGCTGACTGACGAAGTACACTGCTGAGGGGAGCAGTGAGTGAGACAGGAGAGGTCTGCTGCGCCATGTGGGTCAGCTCCCTGGCCGGGGATGGAACTCCTGCTGCAGTGGCTGCAGACAGCTTCATAGAGCTAAGATATAACCTCTTTCGCCCCCAGGGAGTCCCTGCTTGGCTTCTCTAGTTCAGCAAAATATACTTCAGGCCCATCCAAGTTGTCACAAATGGCAAGATTTCCTTTTTTCTCACAGCTAAATAATATTCCATTGTGTGTGTGTGTACATGCACACTTTAGTTTTATGTAATCTCATTTTTTTTTTGCTTTTATTACAATTGGTATTGTATATGTGTCCCCAAACATATCACTGGAGTCAATGTTTTGGAGTGTTTTGCCTGTTTTCTTCTATTTTTTTTTAAACAAGTTTAGGTCTTAAATCCATTCTAATTTCATTTTCTCTATGATGTAAGAGAGTGGTCTTGTTTTATTCTTTTGCATGTGGTTGTCCAGTTTGTCCTTTACCATTCGTTCAGAGACTTTCCTTTCTCCACTGTATACATTTGGCTCCTCTTTCATGAATAAAGAACTATTTCCAGGTGCTCTCTATTCCATCATTCCGAGTTTAATGCCAACATCACATTGTTTTGATTTGTAGTTTTAGCTTTGCAGTGTAATTTGAAGTCAGAGTGTGATAGCTTCCTATTTTTTTTCTTACATTTCTGATCTGACTTAAGTCCTCTCCTCTAAGATTTGTCTGTTTTATTTCTTAAAACAAATACTAGTTTCATTGTCTATTTTCTGGTTTCTGTTGCATTGACTAATGTGCAGATATTTTCTTTCTGTTAACTTTAGATTTAGTTTGTTCTTTTCTAGTTTTTCAAGATGTAAAATGATACTGTTTGAGATCTTCCACGTTTCTTAATGAAGGTTTAGTTTCTTACACGCAGCCTTCTTAGAAATGCTTCTCGCCATCTTAGGGTTTTGATTGTTGTGCTACCATTTTTGTTTCAATATTTCTTGTTTTCCCTTGTAATTTTTCACTGACTCATTGGTTGCTCAGTGGAATGTTCTTTAAGTTCCATATTCTTTCTGAGTTTTTCTGCTTTCCCTGTAGTGATTTCTAAAGTTGTCTTAAATTGGCAAACATACGGGGTTTGGTTTCTTTTTTTTTAAACCTGTCATGTGGTCTATCCTAGAGAATATTGTGTGTGCACTTGAGGCAAATGCATATTCTGTTACTATTGGATGAAATGTTCAATAAATGTCGTTAGATCCATTTACTGTAAAATGTCATTCATGCCCATGATTTTCTTATTAGTTTTCTATCTGGTTGATCTATCATTTGTTGAAAGCATAGTATGTAAGTCCTCTGCTATTCCATCACTGTCTGTTTCTCTCTTCAAGTCTATTAATTATTAAAATATGTAGGTAGTCACTGACCATTTATCACACTGTGTGATCTATGTTTCTTGTTGCATAGTTTTTGAATTAACATGTAACTTACCTGCTAGTTATCCCAGCTCTTTTTGTTTCCATTTGCTTGAACTACCTTTTTCTAGCCCTTCATTTTAAAAAGGTGAGTGACTTTAAAATTGAGTCTCTTGCAGGCAACATAAAGTTAGGAGTTTTGTTTGTTTGGTTTTTTGTTTTAGATCTACTAAGCCACTTTCTTCTAATCAGAGTTATATTCGCTTTTTTTTTTTAAGATTTATTTATTTATTCATACGTAGGTGTGGGGCAGTGAAAGGCTTCACCAGAGACAGAGTGGGGAGCAGAACAGGCAGATCGATGAAGTACACTGCTGAGGGGAGCAGCGGGCAGGTCAGGGGAGGTCTGCCGGACCATGTGGGATCCCCTCCTGGGAGGGTGGGGATTGAACTCATGCAGAAATGGCTTTAGCTTCTTGATGCTGTGCTTTAACCCGCTGCACCACCACTGAGAGCCTGAGTTATATTTGCTTTTAAAGTAACCATGAGATACAATCACCAAATTGTTCACTGTTTTCTGATAACTTTGTATTCCACAGTTTTTTCCTTTCTTGCTTTGAGAATTGATGATTTTCTGTAGTGATATGCTTTGGTTATTTTCTCTTTAACATTTGTTCATCTGTCATTTGTAAATCTACCATAGGTTTATGGTCTCTGTTAACCATGTAGCATTTTTAATATATCTTATAACCATCTATTTTAAACTAGTGACAGTTAACTCCAACCACATAAAAATGTTGTAACAGGCCCTCCCTGTTGGTGCAGCGGGTTAAAGCACAGCACTGAGAAGCTAAAGGCACTTTCGCAAGAATTCTATCCCTACCTGCCCGGGAGGAGATCCACTGTTGGGACAGACCTCTCCTGACCGGCCCCTGCTCCCCTCAGCAGTGTACTTCCTCGATCTGCCTGTTTTGCTCCCCACTCTGTCTCTGGTGAATCCTCTGCACCTCTGGCCTGTACCCCAGTTCTGTATGCACAAATAAATCTTAAAAAAAAATGTTGTAACCAATTTTTATTTGTCTCTCCTCCATGACATGCATCATGTCTCAGTTGTATATCTTTCATAGAGTGGCCATTAATATAATTTTGGCTCTATAATTGTTTTTAATGCCTTTCTTCTTAACCTAGTTGTCAAAATGATTTACACAATACTGTTGCAGTTTTAGAGTACAGGATTTCCCCCTTACCTGCAGGGAATATCATCCAAAACCCCAGTGAATGTCCTGTATGAACTTTGTTACTTACAAGACTGTGACTCAAATACATTTGTCAATCTTCATTTGACTTCTATTTTCTTATTCTAAAATAGAGACAAGCTGTTCTGCCTCACATTTCTGGTTATTAGGGGAATTAATAAAGAGAATACATGTTGAAATTTTTTTTTAATCTGTAAAGTCCTATACAGATTTAAATTATAACTGTTAGTATCTCTGCTATTGATTGATTACCCAAACTTCTTTTTGTTACTTAATGATTCTTATATTTAGTCAGTACAACTTACTTTACCAGTCAAGTATAAATATAATGCTATTGGATGTTATTTTTCTATTTTTTTTAAGATTTATGCATAGAAGAATGGGGTACAGGCCCAAGGTGCAGGAGGTAAGAGGATTCACCAGAGACAAAGTGGGAGCAGAACAGACAGATCTACTGAAATGCACTGCTGAGGGTGAGACAGGAGAGGTCTGCCATGTCATGTGGGTCAGCTCCCTGGGGACCATCGAACTCAGGCTGCAGCAGCAGCAAAAGCTGATAAAGCTGAGACTTAACTGCAAGTTGCTCTTTATTAGCACCTCCCATGACCCACATGTCTGGCACTAAGAGCATTATGGGAGGCAAGGTCCTAACCCCAGATGCATGCAGAACCCTCCCAGTGCCGGATTCTGAGGCACAGACGCACTTCCTGGGGCCCTGTGTTCAGGATGTGATGTGTACAGAAAAGTGCAACAGTGCAGGTGTCAGGGTCTCTCCCCACTGCCTCCAGCCAGCAAGGGGGGTGGGGGGTGTGTGGCACTGGCACAGGTGCTGTGGCGTCTTGTCACCAAGAAGCAAAGTACAGTGGCAGCCTAGCCTGGGGGTGGGTCAGAGTGTCCACTCTGGTCCCAGGGCCAGCTGTAGGATAGCATTCGCCTGAATCTGGGGTAGGTGGCTAAACCCATGTGCTGCAAAACAGGAATCTGGGCTGGTAACGGCAGTGGCACTGCTATGGCAATGCGAGGTCAGTCGTGACCTCGACCAGTGGGGAAGGGGCATGGCAGCCCTGGAACTGGCTGGTAAAAGCCATGACCTGGGAACCAGGGACAGTGTTGAGGCTGTAACAGTTCAGGAAGTCAATCTGGGACAGGGATGAATGGGGCTTGGGAGTGAGTTCAGTGGGTAACCTGGCTACTTGAGCAGAACCTCAACCTTCCAAGCAGGGAGGGGCAGAGGGCAGCAGCACTAATGTGCAGGTGACCAGGGCAGGGGGCTATAGTATGACTTAGGGTCCATAGGTGCACTCAGGGAGGTGGCATGTCTCCTGCAATGTCAATTCCAAGCTGTAACCTGGAACTGATGGATGGGGCTGAGGCTAGTAGAAGCCTAACAGGCCACCCCAATGTGTTGGGGCTGCTTGGCTGTGGGTCCTCACCCACCTGCTTAAGATTCAGCTGCACTGCAGACACATACAAAAAGGACAATAATGGGTTTATTTACAAGGAAAAAAGGAAAGGAACAACCCAGGGAAAGAGAGAAAGACAGAGATATAAGTGAACTAATACGTCCTATCAGTTCCGCTGGCCTGGGGTTCTAACCCCAGTAGCACACTTAAAGCTGATCAAGAGCCAAGCAACCAATCACTAGCCAAGAGGCCAAGGGAGAAGCGACCCTCAGCCCAACATGTCCAGTTTTATATCCAACAAAGCTGCTTAACTCCACCCTCAGTTCCTAGCAGTTTTCCTTTTGGCATTGTTGGGATTTGTAGTTTCAGTGTCTGGATGGGGGGTGGAGTCCACAGAGCCTGTATCTGTAGAGTCCGTTCAGGATTATCAGTTCCCCAACAGAAGCACCACCCAACAGTGGCGGCCCACGTGTGACTTCGGAACCTAAGGACCAGGCATGCCGGGCAGTGAAGGATGTGCTGATGATGATGAGACAAACTCGCAACCTGGGCCGGGGTGGACAGGGACAGTCGCTTTTCTGGTGTTTGCACACAGAAGGTGCTGTGGCACCAGCTTCTAGAGTTGCACACAGCAGCCACGGGTGGAGCCAAGTCTCACTGCAGCCACTGTTCTGATGTCTGAAGTAGATGCAGGGGACCGGCTGCTTCAGTTGTCAGTCACAGCTGGGCTCAGCACCAGCAAAGGCAGTGGGAGACCTCTACAGACAACTTGCAACGTTCCGAGAGGGTGGGCTTGCTGGTGTCCTGCCTCTCTCCTCATCTTTGAGGGGTAAACTTCCCCCAAGAGGCTCCTGCGTGGTGCCCAGCTGCTCCCTACTAAGGGATGTAGTGAAGCAGGCAGCATGCCCTCTGCCCTTTTCTGTGTGGAAACCCTTAATGTTAATATTCTTAGTTTTTCTTCTTTGTAATCCAGAACTTTCCCTGAGATCTTTGTCCTTTTCTCTTCTTTTTGTTCCTTAGTGACTCTTGCTGACAGATTCTCAATTTTGCATATTCTTTCCAAGAAGCAAGATTGTTTTTGCTACTTAAGGTCTTTTTGCAGTTCCAAACAAATTTTAGGATTTGCTGTTTTTCTATTTCTGTGACGATTACTGTTGAGATCTTAGGTGAACTGCTTTGAATCAACCTATAAATGGCTTTAGGTAAAATGGTCATTGTTATAATAATGGTGCTTCTGATCCATGAGCTCAGAATGTCTTTGTTTTGTGTGTGTGTGTGTGTGTGTGTGTGTGTGTGTGTGTGTGTGTGTCTTCTTCAATTTCTTTAATCAGAGTTGTATAATTTGCTTGTACAGGTCTTTTACTTCCTTGGTTAGAGCTATTCCCAGATTTTTTTTTTTTTATGTTAGAAACAGTTTTTTCATCTCTTTTTATTACTGTTACCATTATGAAAATATGACAGATTTTTTTTTAAAGATTTATTTGTGCATACAGAACTGGGGTACAGGCCAGAGGCTCAGGGGCGGCGAGAGGCTTCACCAGAGACAGAGTGGGG